>NC_040041.1:850668-903323 GCF_003713205.1 Coffea eugenioides
GTAACTTCAAAGTTCAAGTGGATTTATGAGGATGTGATTTATTTGGAGAAATGAAATGTGTACAAGATAAATGTACAGCGTACGTGCTTAACTCAGGAAATATCGTGCCTAATTCGGGAGGTGGGAAGATTAAGCAAGCAAGAAGGAGGAAGCCAGTTACGCAGTGAAAAAACTGCTCTTGACCTGGAAGTTTTCTGGATATATAATGCAGGGCATTACCCTTTGTGCTAATGGTACTATTATTCTTTCACCACCTTGCGGCTTCCGTTTGTCCTTCCCACATCGCTAGGATGCGATGTGGATGTGGGTTCTTTAACTGGGCTTAAGGTCCACAGGTTTATCTTCCTGTCACCAATTGGCTGGACAGGTAAGTTTTGTAGGTCCCCCTTAGGTTATCTCTTAAGTCTTTTTAGCTTTAACCCTCAGTTAAATTTAATTAGTTGGGTGTGTGTGTCTTATTTCGTCTTCGAAAAAAGAAACAACCATTCAGGTGGTGCGATCTGCTTCGCGGGGGAAGGGGCATCCTTCCCACATCGCTAGGATGTGGGTTCTTTAACCTGGACTTAAGGTCCACAGGCTTTGTGGGGCCCCCTTAGGTTACCTCTTAGGTCTTCTTAGCTTTAACTCTCAGCCAAATTTAATTAGTTGGATGTGTGTGTCTTATTTCGTTTTCGAAAAAAGGCTTCCGTTTGAATTTTGATACCAGCAAAATGACAATTATTTAAAAAAAAAAAAACTCTAGCCAATACTGATGATGATGATGTGTCAACATATAACTGGGTAGAGATAACTTTAGTGCGGATGCATCAAAATTTCTTTAATGCAGTTAAAAATTCCATCTAAGTTGGACTTGCATTTTGTTAAAGTTAATCTAAACTGAGGGCGAGAGATAAGTTGCATGATTGGAGAGAGGGAGTGATTGGAGAGAGGGAGTACAAGTTAGTGGTTTCGAATTCAAATTCTTCTATTTATAATAAAAAAAATTAATCTAAATTAGGTATAGATTTGTGTTCCAATTCTTTTTTCTCTTTTTTTTTTTTTTTAAGGATTCTTTTTTCCCTATTGCACGCAATTTCGGAACTTGAATTTTACTAAGTGACCTAAATTGATGCTCCAATGTCCAAAGTATCTGCGGATTAATTTTCACCTTTTTCCAACTTGTCTTCCACTTTGAGAGTAGAATCCCTCTGGGAAGGGAAACAACTTATCATATAGTTTTCTGCAACTTTTTACCAACAAAAACTTTTGCTAGCTAGGCAGCCTCTCGGGAAAGGCTGGTGCCTATACCTGCTAATGTAGGTGATGACAATTTGCTCAAGCAAGCAGATCACCCTACTTGTAGATTTGGACCACTGCTGCTTTCTACTTCTACTCCTCCACGGGAAAAGCTAAAAAGAAGTACTCTAATAGAATAATTCCTTGCAAGTCAAGGAATCCAGCAAGACAAGCAGTAATTGACAATTTCCTCTGCTACAGGCTTCAACACTTCTCGTCGCTGTTCTTTCTTATGATTGCTCTTTCCCCTCATGATAATAATGATCATCAGTAGTAACTTCTCTCTCTGTCTCTTTTTGCTCTCTATCGAATTGCTTTAGATAATAAAAAGTAGTCCAAGTTTTTTACTAGTTGCAGCCACTGTTTTGCCTCATTAATTAGTAATTCTGCGGTTTTGTGCATCCCAATATTTACTACCAGTAGTAGATTTGAAGATGGTATCTTCAGTTTGTTGTTTTACTTACTAATTAACACAAATAGAATTTTGACCCTTATTAAGAGAGTTTGGACAATGATCCTACTGGAAAACTTTGACCTGAATATTGAAATTCTTTTCTTCTCAAAGCCCAACCATAATCCTACAAGTTCACTTGTTGCTAGGGAGAGTGAAACAACAGTTGTAGTAACATGAGTGCGAAGGGCAATGCTAGGGAGACCTAACAGTACCGTCTATGTAACCAGACTACATATATTCCAAACTCTCTGCTACTTTTATCTTTCATCCGCTACCCGGAGTTTTGCCGCCGGATTTGTTTAGAACTACACGTTTTCATTGATGGTTCCTGCACGTTTAGTAGTTACGGACTTCTTGCATTTACTTGTCACCATTCATGATTCATCAGTACTGCAGTAGCAAGTATGGTAGAGGCAGAGATTCTCTGATCACAAAAAGCAGATTCCATTATCAGCTTACGGGCAATGACTTTTGAATACCATATCTTAATCATTTCACAAATTTCTGCTAACGTAGTCTCTGATTATCTGATAACGGAATTATGGAAGTACCATATTAAGAAATCCTTTGAAGAAAAAGGTCCCCATCCTCAAAAACTAACTGATATTAGAATGGTTTTAGGAACTGATATAATCATTTATATACAGGATTACCAAAAACATGAAAAGTCAAAAAAAAAAAAAAAAAAAAAGAAGAGAAGAAAGAAATCAGGGGTTGAAAATGAGGTTTCCACACTTGCATTTCCAACTCATGGGCTTGTAGTTGGAGTAATCATCTCCTCTGGAATGAAAAATCGTGGAAACAGTAGTGGTGGAGTTTCTGGGATAATTCTGGTGCCCGTCTCTGATTTGGGGATTTGTAGGCACCTGAATAGCTTGGCAGTGCCCACAAGCGCTGCATTTCCGATCGCACCGCGGCGGCCTCGAACCTATCTTTGAATTGCTAACAGTTTTAGCTATTGGTCTACCTGAAGAAAAAGCCAAAAAAAAAAACATATTGAAACTGAAGTTCAAAATTGGTGAATTGAGTGGGAGAAATTAAAAGCTTTAACTGGCAAACAAATTTACCTTCAGCGTTGAACAATATTCGCAGGTGGGATGAGCTAAAAACCAGGTGGAGAATGAGAACAGAAATGGCAAAATGGTGAAGCCTGCTGTATGTGAGGCCCTGACGGCTACCCATTTCAGAGAAAGTATAGAGCAGAAGAGATGAGAGTTTTGAGAGTTGGCGGAGTTGGGAAATTGCGATGAGAAAAAGATGGAAGGAGGGAGAGGGAATTAAGTAGGAGGTGGGAACTGGAAAGGCAGTGTTGATGATAGAGATGTGAAGTAAATCAGCAGAAGAGTTTAACAAGAGATGAAAGAAAAGGAAGCGTCAGTGAAATTGGGAAAGAATAAGCTGATACTAACATAGGTCGCTCTCCAGCTGCGGATTCCTAGAGTGCTGATCATCTCAGATGATGGAACAACGTGGAAGGACAAAACAGTTTGGGCAGTAAGTTCAAAAAGTTGTGAGAAGCAAGCAAAAGGGAAGAGAGGTGCGAAAAGGGAAGAACCTTAACCTCGTTCCATGAGCCAGACTAGTCCAGACCTTTTGAACGTACGTAGTATAATGGAAGAAAGAGAGAAATTGCCCATTAGCATCCAGCAGTAGTATTAGAATTTAGAATTCAGAATTCCATAGGGCCAGATATGGTATGATGATGAGCTGATGAGGAAAAATTGGTATATTACTACTAATCAGCCTTATAGATCACGATTCATGGGATAGCAACAAGAGATAGAGAGGAAAGTGGAGGGTGTACAACTGTACATTTGATATTTGGAGGAAACAAGACAAAGCCCCAAAACAGCAAGAGGCCACTCTTACCCACGTCCAGACACCCTAACGGACACCTGACTATAGCTGTTAAGATTTCTTGGGGGTGTTTTCGCTTTCCAAAGTGCTGTATATTTTGCCCATTGCTGGAGATTTCTTGTACCGCTTGCGGCTCGGGGATTAGCGCCACTCTTTTTGGTTCTGCAAAATTGCAAATCCAAATGTTGATGAGATTCATTTGATTGTATTTGTATCCTTGATGGTATGCAGTACTTTTATTGACGGTTTTAATGGGACTTGAGCATGATAAATTGTTGATGAATTTTGGGAAAGTCCATATTCTTCTCCTCTAATTCTTGGTATAAACACATCTATGAATGTCATGTGGCGATATCCTAAAGTTGACTCAAGAAAATACTTGTAGAAGTTTATGATGAACTCAAAAAGTCAAAACTCTTTAACTCAAATGAAGCAAAGTGCGCAAACTCAAATGAAGCAGCGCCCCTAAATCATATCCCTGTAATGTATATATTAGACTAAATAGAATTTTGGAAGGAAACCCATAAAGCAAAAAAAAAGCCCCACACTCGTATAAAAAAAATGTCAGAAAAAGTCATTTTGAATAGAACTAAAATAGTACCAAAAAAACGAAAATCATCGCTCAAATTATCTATACAAAGTACAAACTTGAAAAACTGCATCTTTCTAGTATATGGACTTGTCCCTATCATGTTTTCCTGAATTACTTAAAAAACTTTAGTTAAAATAGCGTACGAATCAACACTTACGGAAATGCATCAATTGCTGAAAGCATAGCAGACTGGAGTAACTGAAGCATTACAATAATGAAAAAGTTGGGCTTTGAAGGCTACGTTACTGGTCTGGTGTTATCATAATAATTTCAAGTTTTGATTTTCTGAATAATTCCAACCCATAATTTATCAGGGCATGAAGGCGTTGAATTGCATTAATTCATCTAAACGGTTAATGGCATTTTTTTTCTTGGTCAAATTACACTTTACCCCCATATGGTTTTAGTGTTTTTGAACATAACCACCCTATAATTTCAAAAACTATATATAACCCCCATTATGATTTAGATTAAAGTGTCAAAGTGACGAAAATGATTATTCGTAACGGAACCTATGAAAATATCAAAATTACTCTTATTTAAAAATTAAAATGGTTGAAGTGACAAAAATATACAAACATAATATGCATGATACACTAACCCCGTATGATTTAATATTTTACCATATAACCCCTTATAGTTTTCAAAATATACACATAACCCCCCTATGGTTAAGAAATAATGTTCAACTTTACATAGGAGTATTTTTGATATCTTAGGTGGCTCCGTTGTAGATTGCAAATTTCGTCACTTTGACACTTTAATTAAAATCATGAAGAGATTATATACAGTTTTTAAAACTATATAGGGTCATGTACAAAAACATTTTAAATCATAAGAAAGTAAAGTGTAATTTGCCCTTATAAAAGGGGTACAGATTTGGTGTTTGGGTGCTGCGAACAGCCCATGGGCCTTCCTCTTGTTGGGTAATTACAAGTCCTAGCGATTGTAAGGCATGAACCCACTAATAATAAACAAAAGAAAATTTGCAGTTCAGCCTGACTGTGACGAACACAAGCTGGATCTTTTCTATTAGTACCCAAATACGCAAAGCTTTTCTCTGCCGTCCTTTTTTTTTTTTCCCTGAATCACTCGCAACGTGAATCAAACCGTCGCATGAACCGAATCGCATTTGCAAAAATGCATTTAGTGACCTTAAAGTATAGTGATCAATCACTGGAAATTTATTTGGTAACGTATATTGCTTTCGTTTGATGCTATCACAATACAGACTAGTATTTGGTGCTTTTCGGCTTAATTGCTCAAAACAAATATGTATTTGATGCATGAAGTGAATGGAACACATGAGTTTCCTGCAACTCCATAGTACAGTTTACGTCCGACATCAAGCCAACTCAACTCAGTCTCTGATCTAATCGTTTATTTCAATTTGAAGTTTTCCGAGTTTAAGCTGATTTTTTATCCCAAATCGGACATGACTTCTTTACCCCTCCTTCCAGAGGAGAAAGCCATTAACTTCTCTCTAAATCCAATTTTAGTTGCAAGACTATACCAGTTTCTGACTCTGGAATCCTTTGCTTTCTTCCATTCTGGGCTTGGAGTCTCCTCTGGAATCAAGAACATGCTCCCGGCTTCTCGGACTAAAGAATATACAGCGCGTAACCTGATAAACTTACACATACATGGAACCACCCGTTTTTTAATGCTCTATAGAACCACCTGCAGGTGTGCTGAAGGACTGAAACATAGCTTCCTGCACTAAAAATTTTCCATTTTGATAAACTACTTATAACCTTGGGTTTATCATGTCGCATTTTTTTGTCATCCTAGTTTTTAGCGACGTTGGAACTCGTTTCCTGTTCTTTACTACTTCTGAGCCTTGTGGGGACATGAAACTCAATGAAACAGGAATTGCCAATCTATCAGAATTACCAACTTGTTGCAAGAAACAGAGTCACAAGCCTGCAAGTACCTGGAAGAACACATACATTTGCGGAAGAATTGATTTACCCTTTGTTACAAATCCTTGAAAACTACCTGTCATGCAATTCAAAGCAATGTCCTCCTCCATCTTTACACCCACACACACTCCCACTCTTGTGCGTGGTAAAAATTCTGGGTGGAGCAGAGGTTGAATTTGTTTGTCCAATCGATGATTTAGATACAAGTTGACACCATTTGATGGATCGGAAAACGCCATTTACAAATTGACTTCTTGTGTGTACCAAACGATGATGCTTACATCAGTGAACGCTGTTTTACAATTCGTCCATGTCATCGAATTTATCTAACCTGCAATTAATCGACTGTAGGACCCTAATCTGGGTTGTCGTAGATATGAGTTTTAATTGCTGGTAGATTGCGATATCCTACCACAATCTGGCGTCGACTGCTTACGGGCTACAGACCTGGGCAAAGTATCAGTTGACTTGGATACTGACTAGATGGGATTTTGCCATATACACTGATAAAGAGGTGGTTGAATGTTCTGAATCCTTCTAAATGTATCATCATCAATGAGAGATGCCCTACTATCCTCATCTCTATCTCAATTCCAATGGCAGCCATTTAAACCTGTGCATTGTATAATATAGGTCTGTATCAGACAATTGCATGACCGATTTTGACATCATACCAGCTAGCGTAACAATAATGCAGACTTACATTTCCATGCATGCCTTTCTAGTTCCGCAGTCGATTCTTTCGGACGGTGCCAAATTTAATCAGTCGAATCAATTGGGTAAAAGGGTGGAGGAATATACATCCCATGAGCCATGATGAGTGGCTAAAAAAGATGTGTTTCCTGTAAATGTGGTGGTACGATATGAGAAAACTAGTGCCAGGAATAATGAAGTTAGGACTTTAAAATTTGATAGTTCAAACAACAACAACAACAACAACAACAAAAATACGTGCAGGATATTGACGGCTGGAATGAAAGTTAAGTTAACGATCCAAGTCCTGGAGATAATAATAATAGAGCACCTATTGTCGTTAGACGGTCAATTCTGCCCTTATCTTAGAAGAAGCAAGTGCTAAACCGAGCATTAAAGCCTGTCTAAGAGTAGCTTAACCGTCTCATTAGGTCATGTCTAATCTCATATGAACCCCAAGAATGGACCAGTTGATGTTCATTGACCGAGCAACTGCCAGTATTAAACTAAATTATCTCCTGAATGATCCTAATTGTAGTTTTTAACTGGAGAGATGTAAGATATTTCTGGACTTCTTTTCAAAAAAAAAAAAATTTTTTTTTTAGCACAACAGAGAGCTCTTCCAAGAATGTTGAACCTTGGCATCCTAGTCAAAACATGTTTCCACAGCTTAATTAGTAGTATTACGTTGTCTATGTCAAAATACTCAAATCAACTTAAAACATGCTTTGTTGTTTGAGATCTGCTCCTAAATGTACGACTTACCAAATCATTGGTGCGTCAACAAGCTGTTCTTGTTGATTAATGTACGTACATTCTCCTTCATGATTTCCAGCTGCATCCAGTAGTTAAGTTTGATAAAACGGCCTCTCCTCCAAATCCAATGTGTCAAGTGACACTTCAACACATTTAATCGTCTGAATCACGGGGCTCAATAGTGGTTCACTGTTCTGCCGCCCCATTTAGCCAATTGTGGTAAATGAGTGGCTCTATCGAGTTCTTCCTAGCTAGTTTCTACATGTCCAATGCTCGAATGTAGTAATTTGTGGATTTCAAATTTCAGCCATGTAAACTTCATCCGGGTCCCCTCGTCATAAAAATAAATAACGAGTAACCTCATTTGGTCAAGACTCATCCGAAGGCCTTGAAATTTTGTTCCTCCTTATCGTGGTCTAGAGCCAATCATATCGTTGGTATTGGACAAGGGGCCTGGGCGGTTGCCAGAGACAACCGTCCCAGGCAGTTCACGGCCTGGATGAGATCTTAAAAATTTGTGCGGCTCAGATCACGTCTTGTAACTCGATTTTCACGTCGTGTGGGACCCACAAAAATATTGTTCTATTGTTACTCACCGTTGTTTCATTGTTACACCTTATACAGATGAAGTTACACCATGTATAAATGGTGTTACACCTTCCGGAGCGGTTGTTCTGACAACCGCTCCAGCCCCGCGTCCGTTGGTATTAGAGCTCTGAAAGGGATTTGGGGCAGGGACGGTCATCAGTATGACCGTCCCTGCACGGTTCATGGTCCAGATTGGACCTCAAAAAAATGTGCGGCTCAGATAACAAGTGGTAATTCGATTTCCGCGCCAAGTGTGGGGCCCACCACTATCTATTGTGAAAATACAACCTGTGGAAAAAAAGTTACACCGTGAACAAAAGAAGTTACGCGGTGTTGATGAAGAGGAAATTTGTCAGGTGCAACCGTCCCTGCCCCGAGTCCCTCTGAAAGAGACACGGCCCTGCTGTTGGGGCACGCAAACCCAAGGGAAACGTGGAGGTGGGATCCGAACCCAAATTCGATTTGTTACCGACGTGGAGTTGTTTGGTTGTGAGTCGAATTTTTTGCCCCTTCAGACCTTTCCATTTCTGTTCTAGTTCGAAAGCAAAAGCGATTCTTTTGTCGGATTCGCCCATTGGGCCTTTGGGATTGTCAAGTCCCATCCCGTCAAAAGTCCCTCGTCAGACTGAGAATGGTAGGCCTCACTTCCAAGGTCCCACCCTACTGCCACCAATCTATGTCACTAAGGGGTAATTTTAATTAGAAACCTCATAATTATACTTTATTAAATTGCTCTCACCTCCCCAACTAATTTCAATAAAATTGGACGGTTGAGCTATTAAAAAAAAAGAATAATAATGTTAGTCGATGTTTTTCTCCTTAATCTGTTTAGAAGAATAGTACCCAAATTTTTAAAAAAAAAAAAAAACATGGTGCAGAAGATCAGGAGATATGCAAAAGAAACTTGCTAGTAAGTAGTAACAAATAATTTCTTCAACAAGCGGTTTCGGGGCGAGGAAGCTTCCCCAGCTCCCTGCCTGCCCCGTTCTACAAAAGTTTCTCTTGCCCCTACTCTGTCCCAAGCTTCCCTGACTATATAGCTCCTGTCCTCGACCTCAACCCCGCCTTGCACTACTATTTGCAGGTGCACCCGTTCCACTGCGCTATCATTTATTATTTTTTATTTGATTTAATTTTTTATTTATATATATCTAATAATAATTTTATTGATCATTCTTTTGAAGTTTTGACGAAAAATTGCATCATTTTATTATAATAATATAATATATTATTTATTTAATACAATATATTTACATAATAACAACAACGTGATATTCATTCCATATATACGTATAAAAAAATACATAAATGCTATACTATATTAATATTTAGAAAAGAGGCATGACAGGGGATGGGAGGTGGTGTGCTCCCTTAGGTAGGAGGAGAAAAAGTTCCCCTTTCGCCATTCCGGCCCGGCCCCGCCTCAACCTCCGCACCACTCTTCCCCTGCATGGACAGGTACTCGTCCCCATTTTCATTCGTAATATCTAGTTTGTTCATGAAATTACCATAATACTACTCTCAATTTTGACATTGGGTGCCCGTTTGTATCCCCTTTAATTGTTGTTGTTGATGGTTTGTTTGGATTGAGGATTATTTGTCAAAATTTATTTGCTTATATCATCATTACAATTTTCAATACACCTTTTTATCTTCCCAATTACCTTTTTATCTCACATACATCACATCACAAAAAATACTACAGTAAAAATATCTCAAATAATTTACAATCCAAACAGAGTCTTTTGAGAAGGCCTTTAAGCCTTCCGAAGATGTTCATTCACCTTTATTAGAAGGAATTATATTCTTTGTAGTCAGGGCTTGGCAAAATTTGTGGCTAACCTTTTTAATGATATTAGGTGGAAGGGTCATTTTCCTGTGTGATTTTCAAAAGAAACACACAATGATTTTCTGATTGCAAATTATGTAATTACTCATTTAATTAATATATATATATATATATATATATATGTGTGTGTGTGTTTGTCTGTGTGTGCGCGTGAGTGTGCGCGCACGCGTGTGTGGATGACTTTTGACAAAAAAAAAAAAAAAAAAAGACTACTGCACTCGTGCAGCGCAACATTTCCCAGAACAATGGCAAGCAATTTTTGAGAAAATGTTAGCACTTTTTATCTAATGCAATCTTTCCTTCTTCGTAGTCTTTATCAGAGCAAAGACCATATAGGATATTGGAGGAAGCTTGAATATAGAAAATTCTGATTGTAAAACACAAAAGCCAAAAGGCAGTAGAAAAACTTGAAAATTTTTGAACTCGTGCGCTAGCTCCATCACCTGGACAACGACTGAGGCACCTAGCAGAATAGTCAATTCATGGAGCTCAAATATCATTATGGTCTATTCTTCTACATAAAGTGATTATTCTATACAACTCAATCATTCATCCATGATCTTATTCAAGACAGCATGTATTTTATACATTACATAAAAAAGAAAGAAAGTTTCACTGATGCTCAAGTAGCCACGTAGTCGATGAGGGCTTCCGGGTGACTGTTAACCTTCAAATCCTAATAGCAATGAGGCCGGACTGGAGTAGGCTCAGGTGGCAAATTAAGGCCTAAACCCAGATGAAATAGTATCTGGCTGTGTGCCCACAAGGATGAAGACTGAAGAGGCGGGTCCTCCTTCCGCCAATGCCGTCATATCTATATCAATATGTGTCGTCTAATTTTCTTCGTTGTGCACCAAAGATGTGCAATGTGTTGCCTAAATGGGCCCCCGGTATTCCTTCCTCCCTCTCTGCTTCTGTGGTGCCAAACCGTATAAAGCATTTCTCGATTCAAGGCGTCGGCACGCACCAGAACATTATGGGCCAAGCAATTAGCTTAATCAATGAAATCCCCCAACCACCTTAACCCATTCGAGTTCGCAGAGAAAACATGCGATTCAATAAGTAGATTAAACTCTCATTTTTCTCTTCCCCTTGTTACCGGAGATAAAAGGGTAGCTGATTGTTCAGTGGAATTATGAGTCGTTCGGATTCTTGATTCAATGTAGATCAACTAGTCCGCAGTTCGAGTAGAAAAAAAGTAGTATATCGTAATTGCTCTCCGCCTAACAACAGGACGGGCAATTAATTTCGTAAGATCATTGAGCGCATTAATCACTAGCCATTGAAAATCTCAGTTTCAATTTCGTGAATAGTTTGTAGTTCTATGTTTTTTTAAATTGAATTTCATTAGGACTCGTGGTTTGCCATGTGATAATTTGGCGAATTTCCTAACAAGGTTCCAAATGACTAACTTCCGTACCACTTACACATATCGGACCGATCGAGTCGATCGCAAATCGCCTTTTTTTTCAAGTTGGTTAGTAACACAAAATCACTTCGATCGGTCAAAAATCAGTCAACCCAATTCAACTGTTTGATCCTGTTCTCAAACTTTTTGTTCTTATTTGTCTGAAACATAATTTGGATTACCTAAATTTTAAAACTTTCATTTATTAATAGGAATAAGAAAGCACCATCCAATTAGTGTAAACATCAAAATTACTCATTTCCCTAAATAATCTCTAAATCAAGAAATTTTTATCCATATCATCTTATCAACTTATCATCAGTTATTCCAACTTGCATTATAAAGCCATATTCCCAACCAAAAAAAAAAAAAAATCTCGAATAGGGTATGATTTGTTTTAATTAGTTTTTAAAGTAATTTTGGAGAATGAGCATATTTTAGATATGAATTCACATTTTTATATTTTAGGTGTATATTTGATTGCAAATTTTATATTTTTGTAACGTTTTGTATGGTTGGCAAATATAACCAAGAACGCTATTTCAATATTTCTTAACTTTATAAAAATATAAAATAATTATAACACCATGCTCACGTTAGCGAGTAATGGTTCGACCAATCTGACTAGTCAACCCTTAATCCAATAATTTAGTTGAGTGGTTCCGAATTTAACAACATTACTTTTGGGAACTGATGTAACAATTAAAGATGCCTTTGCACAAAATTCCACACCCCCCCCCCCCCAAAAAAAAAAAACCTTAACTACTGAATAGTCTCATGTCCTTTAACTAAATTATCAATTGAGGCACTTGCTTGCCCTTCTGTATTGTTCGGTTGGACTTAAATGACGGTTACTTAGCATATTACGAGTTCTATGTTCTTTGACATTTTCAGTACGAGCTATGCAGATCAGTTAGCATAGAGGTTTGGGAAAAAGAAGAAAATAATTGGCATTTTGGTGAAAATCCCTCCTCTTCCTTCCCAATTCGTGTTTTAACCAAAAGAAATTCAAAATTTTTATAGTTATTCTCTTCATCATATTCTTTATTCTTACCTTTGTTTTTATTTTAATTTTATTTTATTTTTGCATGTGTCGACAGGTTGCTCTTACAAAAGAATATAGCGGCACAATTTCTTCGTTCAATTTCTTGGTGGAAAAAAATGTTTACTTGACTGTGAAGGATGAAACGAAGCTGCAGCAACATAAATACTAGTAGAAATGCTTGTCTAATCAATGCAGAGAATTAATTTTCGGACGTGGACACATATGGAGAACTAGTAGAACAACTGGTAAACAGGACCAAGTCTAGAAAGAGTCTTAAGAGAGCTTCCGATCAAAATGATGCAATCCTATATTGGAGTCTACATGTTAGATTGATACAAGTTAAGTCCTGCTGTCAAAGTCTACACTTTTAGAAGTATGAAACGACTTATTTGATCCATTAGAATGTCAAAAAATTCAACAGCAGCTTAAAGTGGGTTAGGCAGCAAATGTTAGTTCCACTTTAGTGAAAGAGGGTAATCGACCCATACCTTCGATAACTCCTCCAATGATCCATGTATGGATAGATCCTCCTACTATAGCTCACAGCCTCGCATTGCAGATTACTACACGGGAAATCATAATTTGCATAATATTGAAGTTGACAGGATCGTTATGGATACATCATGAAATGAAGAATTGCCCATAACCTATACTCTGAATAGTGAATACACAGTAGATATACTACCAACAATCCAATTATAGGATTGGGTAGAGATTAGAGAGAGGGAGGGAGGGAGGGAGGGTGGTCCAGTGACGGCTAACCATTAGCTGTTTAGAAAGCTAAGGTGTAATATGGCGCTTTCTATTTGAATGCAGCAGTCCCTTTCACCTCCCCTTCTTCCCCCCTCCCTCACTTCCGCATTTGTGTATATAAATATAGAGGCGCCTGAGACTTCGTTTCCACATCCCACAAACACACGCACGCAGG
Organism: Coffea eugenioides; assembly: GCF_003713205.1. Lineage (NCBI taxonomy): Eukaryota > Viridiplantae > Streptophyta > Magnoliopsida > Gentianales > Rubiaceae > Coffea > Coffea eugenioides. The sequence goes on from NC_040041.1 coordinate 864,036, forward strand.
CAAAAATATACTACTTAAAACCATGGCCAATATGTTACATTTGAGTTCAAAACGTGCTGCTTTCTTTGTTGGTACAATCATGTATGCCTTGGCCTTTTCCTTCGTCACTGTTAGCGGACGACCGGCAACTTTTGTTCAAGATTTTCGAGTCACGTGGTCCGACTCTCATATCAGGCAAATTGATGGAGGAACCGCCATTCAGCTCACTCTTGACCGAAATTCAGGTACTACCCTTTTCTTTTTTTACTTTTTTGGCTTTTGTACAAGGGGACCATTAACCAGAATCCTTTTTTAGTTGTATCAAGAATTATTCAAGATTGATGATGCAATAACCTGAATTTTGAAATGCATCCATATTTAGGATGTGGGTTTGCTTCCAAGAACCAATATTTGTTTGGCAGTTTTAGTGTGAAGATCAAGCTCATTCCTGGTGACTCTGCAGGAACAGTTACTGCCTTCTATGTATGTTCTCAGTTCTAACACCTCCCCTCTTCCCCCCCCCAACAAACCAAAAAAAAAAGCTTGATTTCTTGATTTGCATGAATATTAACTGTTTCAGATGAACTCCGACACCAACTATGTTCGTGACGAGCTTGATTTCGAATTCTTGGGGAATCGCTCGGGACAACCCACCACTGTCCAAACTAATGTCTACGTTAACGGGAAAGGTAGCAGGGAACAAAGGATCAACCTGTGGTTTGATCCCTCTATAGGATTTCACACTTATACTGTACGTTGGACCCGGGAGAATATTATGTAAGTCAGCAGCATCTTTAAAAAAAAAAAACTAAAACAATAGTAATGATTGAGAGAGTTTTAGTATTTTTAAAAGGTTACAATGTTTGTGATGACTCAGAATATGAATATTACAGACACTGTGACTAGTCTTAGTTACTAGTTCTCTTGAGAGAAATTTTTAGGCAATTCTATCTCAGACAATTTTACGAATTTGAACAAGTCCATAACATACACAAAGTGTAGTTGTGTGTATCTTCCATATTGCTAATAGGTGATGTTTGGTCAACAGCTACTATGTGGACGACGTGCCCATCAGGGTTTTCAAGAACAATGAAGCGATAGGAATCCCATACCCAAAGAGGCAACCCATGGGTGTCTTTTCCACTCTTTGGGATGCAGATGACTGGGCAACCAGGGGTGGATTAGAGAAAATTGATTGGAGCAAAGCCCCCTTCTACACATACTACAAAGACTTCGACGTTGACGGTTGCGTTGTGCCAGGACCAGCTGCTTGTGCCTCCAACCCAAACAATTGGTGGGAAGGACCTAACTACAGAGGACTAACCCCGCTTGAGGCTAGGAAATATCACTGGGTTCGCGCCAACCACATGATCTATGATTACTGCACCGACAGATCCCGTTTTCCCGTTGCCCCACCCGAATGCCTGGCAGGAATCTAAAGTTGCAATCCAAAGTCAAAAAAGAAAAAAGAAAAAAAACGCCCATTCATCTTTTACCTTATCACACACTGGATTCTCGATTGAAAGTTATAGCAGTAAAGTTGGAATCAACGTGCGTACATGCGCCTGCTGCCACAACTTGTGATGGGAAAGCCATGCAGAAGCAGAAGGGCATTGGCTGGTGCATGAATAATAATTTGATATACTATTTATTTGAGTTTACAGGAGATGAGAGCCATTGATAGTTGAATTTGTGAGCAAATGTCAATAATGTCATCATACCACAGTGTTTTGTTTGTGTCTTACTAAATAATTTTGTGTATAGTGTGTTGTAAATCAATAATGCCTTTTGTTCATTGTGGAAAACGAGAATAAAAATGGGTTTGTGTTTTCAACAACCAAGCTATCATTACACCTTTACGAATTGGTCTAGTCAAATCATGTTGTCTTGGTGTTTCCTTCGTAGATTAATTTTAGCCGAAGAAACAGAAGCAACGAAGGGAATAAAGAGGAATCAACAAAGTCAAGTGCGAAGATCAACAAAGTCTCGGAATGGTCCAAATTCTGGTTTTAATTGAGGGGCACTCCCTCAACGAGAAAGCGACATTTCTTAGCATTTTTCTTCCGATCTTATCTAATTTTATGCTCTTTTGCTTTGGATTTTATTTTTCAAAATTGACTTTTCTTAAGCTGAAGAAAAGCTCAAAATATTTTTGAAATTCACTTCTTCACTTAACATCACATCAACAATGTCGGCATACCAGAGTTTGGAAGCAGCTAAACTTAAATACTACCCTCTACCCTAACCTGCTTTTAGGAGTCCCAATAAATTCACAAAATACAATTTACTTGACTTGAGTTCTACACTTGCCTTATGTAACATGACTTTCTCTGGGCTTCGCACGTTCAGCCTTGGAATTACAGAATTCAATTAACATGAACGGCCATTCATAAGTTCACCAAAGTTCTGATCATTAGCTAGGAGCCTAGAGGACCACATGATCATGGAGCCCAAGAAGCAAAATCAAGACTTCAACAGAATTGGCATTGAGCGATGGAGCCCCAACACAACAGTTTGATCTGCAGGAGTTTAAAACAAAGGTCCCCGGAGAGCAATGACCCTCAAACCATCGTCCTAGTGATTTTAGTGGTTCTGTTTGCAAATAGGAAACAATTACCGGAATTCACATACCCCTGTTTGTACGAATATCTCAGGTTGATATGTCAATGCTCAGCAACTGGGGGCTGATCTCCTAAGCAATTGCCTAGATTACATAGGCTTTTCATAAATTGTGCTTCCCTACTCGTGCGTTCAGCCCAGTAAAAATATCCTTGAAAGTAGGAGAAAGGTGATGCGATTTGTCAAATTCAAGCGGTGCAACTTAAGCACGTTACAGCTTTAGGGGCACAACGTTATCAAAGCTATTTAATCGGCGAAGACGCCCCACCACAACTCGCAACATCATTTGCCTACCTTCAAACATACAACGATTTTTGTCCACAAATAAAATGCATTAACATTGACAGGGAGGAAACAGGCACATGGTTAATATCAGGATGAACATAAAGTGGAGATGAACTAAGCTGTTTTAAAGTCCCCAAGTGTAGCACAGGGTCAATTGATTGATAGCAAAACATATCTACTAATTAAATTTCCCACTCTGAACCATCACTTCAAAGTTCTCCTTAGAAGGGATTTCACATGGTATTATTCTTGAGGTTTGTGACATTTCTTCCAAAGCAGCTTGAAGCTTCCAGCTTCACTCAAAACGCCAGTCTTTTAATTTGATATCCTGTTTCCATTGCTCGCTTTCAAGGAGCAACAAAAGTATATCATACATATTGATAACATCAAGGACGAGGAAATAAAGCTTCACTTCTTATTAATAATTTTGACTGCAACAGGATTGGAGCAGTATGGACAATTCCCGAACAGAACATCAAATGACCTGTAACAGAAGTAGAAAAGTTATTACAAACCAAGTAATCAAATCCTGAAGAAGTATTAGACATTCGTCTTACAACAAGTAGTTGACAAAGAAACCAGTATACTACAAATTGTGTTTTTGTTACCAAAGATAATGACTATAAAATTGACCTAGTTACTTGAATTACACCAGAAATAAAATTCTAGCATTTGGTTTCAAAGATGTTAGCTGTATCATCCAAAGCAAGAAGCACTAATAAGATTTACCAAAAGGTCAAAAAATATCAAATAACAAGAGATTCAGAAAGCTGTGAGCTATTCAGAAAGAGATGATATTTGTCTATAAACCACATGTGCCACAGAGGGGAGGGTCATATAAAGCAGCCTCGAGTGAAGAGAAATGGATGGAGGATACAACTATACAACACAGAGACAGAGAGAGAGAGAGGATAGAAGAAGAAGAAGAAGAGGAGGAGGAGGAAGAAATCAAACATGTCAAAAAGGAAAACAAGAACAAAAAGAAATAAAATAATATACAACAATGACTAGCGCCTACATGTTCAACTATGCTGCTATAGGCCTACAGCAGACAGGAAAGCCATATTCGTCCAAATTGTAGAGAAAAGGAACACCAAAGCATCTTACAAAACAAGGACTAAAGCCAATAAAACTAACAGAGACACGAAGAACAAACATACTGCCTTGTTGTTGTAATTGAACGCAGCCAATCTCGAAGACAAACACTATGGAAGGCCCTACTGCAATTGTTATTTTCACATGTGTAGTCAGTTGCACTCCCGCTCTTTGAGCCAAGTTCATCATCTATCAGATAGCACCACCTTAATTATCTCTAATGATGTGTACACATATATTCTTGGGGGAAAAAATGCTAATATTGGAGAAACCATACCAATGGGCAGATATTGGGCATAACAAACCCCACATTCAGTTTGCCGATCATCTTTCCTGACTTCAGGAGGTTGAGGGAGCTCAATATCCAATATGCTTGTCAGATTTTCAGAAAATGATCTATCTTTGACCCTGTTAGAATTAAAAAGCACATCATGACAGGCAATCAACAAAGTCATGGATGAGAAGAAGCTATTGGACTAAATTATGCACTTTTCCTGGATAATAGCACCTAAAACATTCTATAGATGTGAATACTGCAAGGATAGCCTGGCAAGCCTTAAGCCGATAAAAAAGCTCACTGTGGGCTGCAAGACCAAAACCTTCTAGCTCCACTTAGCAACCTTACACTGTGTAAGGCTAATTAAAAGTCTTTTAGCTCTAAAATGTGTAAAAAATTAGTACATAACAATAATGTATTCTACAGCCTATCATCATGATCTTCATCTTTTGGGTTTTCCTCATCATGACATCAGCAGTGGCATGTATCATGGAGGACAAAAATGCCTATAGTGACAGCTGTGCTATTGCAATGGCATCCATAAGCTAAGTTGCTGGGTAGGAAATAGTGCAGTTTTATCTGTATTAGGATTTTCAGTAACTGCATAAAACCAAAATAAAAACTAAGCCTAGAGCCCACGATTCATTGACCTCTCTGCTATAGGATTCATGATTTAAATAGCTTGTCTATAGTCAAACAACTTCTAGACACTTGGAAGTGGAAAGTTATAGAAGTTGGTACTAAAGGTGCATAAAGGTCAGCATTAAGCATTCAAGCTCTATGCAAATTTGATTAATTAATTGGATATCATTAATCCTCAAACAGCTCCTCAGCAGGACAGAGTATGTTAGGCACTAAAGCCATTTAGTCTCACATAAATGAAAATTCCAGACACAAATAAAATTGGGAATAGAGGTGATAATTTGCAGAGATATCACTGGTAGCTACCATCTTTTGCAATTTATTTTCCATTTCCTTCTCAACAGGTTCACATTTGCATTGGAACCAAGAAAGCGACATCTACATGAAATGAAATCTGTTATTGTTCTGGCAAACACAATACATCAAGCCAAAGTGATAAAGAAGATGATATACTGGGGCAAGGATCTTGGATCACTGGCATTTACTGATAACGTGATGTAGCAATCATTTCCTACAAAACAGAGAGAAGTTTACAAGTTAAGAGCACCTTAAAGGATACATTTAAAGCCAAACAAATTAAAACATGAAAACAAATAACCTATGTTGATTTGGCGGTACGACATCGCAAAATGCGGATCCTTGGGATCAACCACCCAAAGAGACCGGTCAATATCGTCTAACGTGGACCAGAAATCCTGAAGCTTATCAACATGCTGGCATGGGATTAAGGATTTGACAAATCATGTCAACACAACGACTAACTCAAGGAGAATTAGCCACCATGTCAATGAAGAAATAACCGGTCCATGTGAAGAAACATGCAGATGATAAAGATAAAAAGAAAATTTTTAAAGAACTCTTGGAAAAAATGGTCACTAGTACATGTTGAAATTGCACCACAGCATCCTTGAGCTTCGAGTTTCTGGACCAGTCTAAGTTAAAGATATGAGGGACATCCTGGGAAAAGCATGATAACAAGGTGTCAAATCTCAGGACAAAGAGGCTAAAGAAGGAAACAAAAAAAGTAAATTGTAAGATAGACTGACAGCTGATATGGAAGGCGGGCATTTTGGATAATCAGTATCCAGTGTTATTTCCAAAATGTGTGCTCTTCCTTTCTTGTCACTGGAACAAATTGACAGATGCCTTGAGTATCATTGAACAAGCTAGACGTAAAAATAGCTATAAGCAGACGCAGACATGCAAAAGCAAAATGGTCTTACATGACCCTGAAGCTCAAATATGTCAGGTCCTCCCCCATCCTCACTAGATGCTCCCATCCAACATCTTCTACCTATGCATGGACAAAGTCATTCCATAATTCTCGCTCAGGTATTTTAGTACAGTGCATTACTAAATGATCTTTACCAGGTACACAGAAGGAAAAAAAACCAGAGGCATAACCCAAAAATCAAGTGAAGTTTTGAACCTCCACATAACTCCTACAAGTAAGAAACAATTCCTGCATTCACATGATTATCTAATTACCTCTGAATATATCCTACGATAAAAAGAAGAGGATTTTCCCAGTTTTTGGCATCTATTCCCATCAGCATCTTCCTATAACACAATGCGTCCCCAAAAAAAAGAAAAATTATTTAGCTCATGAAGTTCCAATTAGAAAGAAACTTAAAGGTAAAAACCAAAGGAAAATCATTTCCTGATTCTACCATGTTAACCTCCATATCGAGCCGCCTATCGATATTGATGCTTAAACCCCCATTCTATTAAAGGAAAAAAAAAAGGAATGCAAAGAAAAAGCTGCAATTACCAACAAATTAAGTAAACTAAAAGAGCCCGTGTAAAGAAAACTAAAGACTTTTCTAGTCCAAATAAAAAGCTTTCTGAAATACTAAAGATTTAAAATTATGAGGAAATGAAAACTATAATTGCATTTTATGATCAGTGGCCAACTGTTTTAACTGTGGACAAACATCAAACACCTTGTAGGCGCTAAACTTGCAAAACGTAAGGAGAGGCCTTCGTTCATGAATCAGCATGAAAGAAGATTTTTAGCCTTTAACTGGGCAGTCGCTGAATTTGGGCTACATAGTGGTCGTGGATCAGCACTGGCCATGAACTTGAACCTAAATCACTTATCCCATCAAGATCATGACTACAGAGTGGAGCTTGGAGGAGCTTTCTGTTCATCAGCTGAGGGTGGGCTAAAGAGACTAAGGCCCAGAGAATGGGCCCTTCAGATGGGAGGCTGAGTTGGCGAGAGAAATGGGAATACCGCACTCTTGAAACGCATCTGGTTCAAACTTCAAACCACGACTCGGTTCAACCAGGCATCAATGACGTCCCTGTAAAATCCTCCTTTTCTACAAGCTTTAAAGTTTCTCTTAAATCGTGATACAATCGGAAAAAAGACACAATTTCGAATTTAATTAACATACCCGTTTCAGCCTTTAAACCCTCATCCTCTCTCCCCTTTTTAGCACGACAAATAAAATTAACAGAAGAAATTTTCGTTTAATTCAAATTTAATTATCAAAGCATAGTTTATAGCCGAAGTTAAATTGATGAGCTGATCGAATTTAAACAGTTGAATTGCATTACATAAAACCCTCAAAACTTTGTAATCATTGAAGTCATGCTGTATTAGATTCATGAATAGAGAATTGTGCTCCGAAACCTAACTGCTCGTGGGTCGAATCAACGAGTGCCTTTGTCATGTCTTCCCAATAAGAGTGAAATTTGAATACGTAATTAGGAGTATACTCTTGTGGCACCATCAGGAGTTAATGGTATCACATGGACAGCATGGCAGATAGAGAATAGCAACTCTCGTTGATTCTTCACCGTCCCCTTCTAGTAGTTAATGACACGAAAGAAACCCAAAATGCGACATGGAAGGCTTTTTAATGAATGCTTATAATTTCGGCAAGACGAAGTTGACAGTAGTATTAAACTCCAAGCTAGGTTACCAACAATAATAATGTCTCAGTGCAAGCAATTACAGCATTTTTATAATTTACGTGCATTGGAATGTATTAAACTAATCAAATAAGGTACATTGAATAACAACACTATAGAAAATTATATGTGTTTTGAACAAGTTTTTTCAACTTCTTTGTTCATTCATCCATCAAGCAAAAAATACACATGAATTGGAAACTTTTGGTTGTTTGAATTTTTTTTGTCTTTTTAGGTAAATAAATGTGAGGTCTTCAAACCTCCTACAGACAAAATATATATTAAAGAATTAAACATGATGCACGATATATTAACACGTAGACAATCTGGCAATCCATAGGTGTGAAGAATTACGTTGCTCGAGAAATGGGGTCATAAAATCAATCAAGAAATGGGGCCTAACAAGTAAAGTCTTAATCAATCAAGTTGACAAAGATGACCATATTTGTCGCGTCCGTTAAAACAGTTTGTAGTTAGCGGGTATTTGCTCCCCGTTATCCAAATACCGATGGAGACTTCTTCTTTTTTTTTTTTTTTAAGATAATATGGATTTGGCTTATGGTTAGTAATCAGCAGCGTCGGAGCCACCTTGACGGCTTGGTGTGGGCAACTGCCCCCTAAACTTTGCAAAAATCACAAAATAGTCTCGAACAATTTTAAAAATACCTTTATCTCTTGACATTGCTCCTTATAATTTGGAAACTAGTCACCTCTAAACAATCAATTTGTTTCTTTTAAGTATCTCTTCTATGGTCCAGTTGTTTCAAAACTTTAATTAAGATACATTTAACTACTACTTAGACTCAGAAAAATCGTAAGAAGTAGAACGAACCCCCAAAAAAAGAAGATTTTTTATTTTATTTTATGTTTTTTTAAGTATAAAAACTTGCTCTCATCCTGGCTGTGCTACTAGTAAGTAATCAGGTGGGACATGCTTTGCTTTTCATTAATGGTATGAGTCGCTGCATTAGTATTCTGCGTTGGTGAATTTGTAGCCACTGATCTGGCGTGGACGGGACAACAGGACATTGATCTCCTGGTGGGAGCCGTTGTCGCTTGGCTGACGATGGTCGCGGGCGGCATACGCGTGGTTGATGATAACATGGTGAAGTTTTTAATCGTATTTTTCCTTCTGCACCTAGAGGACTTGGATGCCGACGGCGGCGGCGGCATATATTAATATTGCAGATTGATGTGATTGAAGAAATCAAATCCCCCTTCTTCTTTTTTTTCCTGCCTTGGCTGATGCAGAAATGATCCCTCCATGGCCAATGGCCATGCATGCGGAAGCACGTATGGAACAAGAAATACAATGCTCCCCAAAGCCAATTATAAACCTAGTTGATAATTTTGAAATAAAATTGAGATGAAAAAGATTGGTTCCAAAACTAATTTGAAAATCGGAATTAATTTCAATATCCTGCCGACACCGTAATATGTGTCTGTGTGTGTGTATATATGTATATATATATACGGGTGGTCGTCTTCAATCCTAGCAAAATCGTCATACTCAGTGCTATATTGATTAAGTTGATGGAATGTTTCATTGTACAGTATCAAGCTAAGTGCGTCTGTGACGATGAGACTTCAAATCTTAATAATAATTTCAACGTACTTAGTCCCATCAAAGCTAATTAGAGTTCAAGCTGGACCGAACGTGTTGCAACAGCGCATCAAACTTTTTCAGTATTTTGGCTTCATCCTCTTCCTGGCGAACTTTTTAGGGTTTCCACTTGTCATATCCTCTGCGTGAGAAACAGCAGTGATGTGGCTCACTTGGACATTTGGGACCTAACTTCCCTCACTTTCTTTGTTCCCAGACGCTAATTCTATTTATAACTTCCAGCACTGTCTTTCATCATCAGTCTATCACGACATCCAAAGTTTAACAGCTCGTTAATGGTCAAGTTAAATCGAGTGTTATAATAACGTTAAAAACACTCCCAGAAATGTACTACATGGCATAAAATCTGTTTATTTATTGTGTTTGATCGATAAAAATTATTTGTATTCAATAAACAAATAAACTTGAATACTACGGCATTTGATTCAACTATATACTCATTTCCATCCTAAATAAATGAGAAGCCAGTAGCGTCTGGAGGATATGAATACGACCTGTGCAGCAGCCTGAGTTACACGAGGTGTGTCCCCATTTGGATTGGTTTCTTCTGGCTCATGATAATTGCTTTATCCGTGTAACCACCATATTCTACAGCAACTCCGCCTAATAGTAATAGTAGTCTAGTGTTTCCGATGAAGAACAAATTAAGGAGAAAAAAGAAAGCAGAAGAGGTCGGGGGCCCAGGCTGAACAACCAAACAGCAACCCCCTGCCAAACCCGGGCCACATTCAACAATCCAAAACGCGCCACACGGATTGTTTGTAGACACCCTACTACTCTTCCCCAGATCTAAAATCGCAGCAAAATTCGGCTGCTACCTGGCAAATGATTATTTGCTGAATGTATTCTTGAGCGCAGATCAGATTGATCACAATCTGCCGACATGCTTCCATAATTGGTTGCATTAAATAATGACCCAATACGTGCTAGTTGCTGAACATGCGTAAATTCCCAGTCTAAGGAGAGATTTGTATCGTAATACTCCTAGGTAATGTTTATTTTTGTATTTCATGGGTCGCCGTCCGTCGATGATGATAGATGCTGATTCAGTGCTAATTGCCACTAATTTTAAATTAATTGAAGGTTACAGAGTTTAGACAGGCCGCCAAGCTAAAATAGGATGACATCTGTCTTACATGCTTTTCTTTTCGAACCTTTTTTTTCTTTAGTTAGTATAAAGTTTCATGTGGGCACACGGATTGCAAGTCTACCGTCCCTAAAACACTTAAATTAATTGGAACTAGAAAAAATATATATATATATATGACTTTGCCTAGATGGTCTCGTGTTAGTCATGGAATCAATATCCGAGCGGGACTAAAATGAGCTTGATGCATTTTAATACCATCCAAATATCCAATAACTTTCATTTTTTTTAAAAAAAAATATATCATTTAGTTAGTTTGTTTAATTTTGTAAAACTTTCCGCCATCAAAATCGTGCATTCTCCTGAAAAATGTTTGATGATTCAGTTTTGTCATGTGACTAAACGTTGCCTGTGTTTCCTCTAGTAGATGATCTTGTACACATTTGCACATTTCATGTCAAGATGAAGTTGATCAATTCCTATTCTTCTCACTGAAAAAAAAAAAAAATCATGCAGTAAAATCTATGTCAAATGATTTTTCTCTTTCTAAATATCATGAGATTTGAAAGTAAGCTTGCTTTTTGAAGTTCAATTTGGACATGGCAAAATCTGTTAATCAAACGTCTCAAAATTGTTGGGTAGTTTTTTGACTTTCAGGAAAATCAATGACTCGTGGGAGTTTCAAGTAAACTCCAATTAGATCCATGCTTTAAATGGATACTATTGAACATATTTCTAATTAGACACAGTCTTATATTTTACATATTCATCCCATCCAAATTAATTTTGGATATGGAAGCCCGTTGGATCTTGGAACTTTCTGTCACCTCTACTTAAAAGAGCATGCAAAGATGAGATAAACCGAATACTTTCCTACCCTAAAAGCTAACTTTGATGCACGCTAATTCACACTTTTGGAGTTTCCTGTTCACCATGTTAAAGAGTTTTTTTTGCACTTTTTACAATCTCTCTTGCCTTTCTTTTAAAGAGTTTTCTAATTAGCTATGTTGTTGTCTAGTGTTTCTGTTGAAAATTGTGGGTTCTTTAGGGTCTTAGGTAATTCTCATGGGGCCAATAATATATTATCAGTTGGCTTAATTCTCTGTCCACGGAGATAATACAAGTAAATGATGAAGGAGAGAAACGCATCATGTTGTGTTGACTAACGTCCAAACGGGGCGTTGAAGGAGCGCATTGGTGTAACCGTAACCATGATAGTGATGGTATGCGTTTGAGGGAGAGAAATTGAAGAGATAAGAAGAGAGACTTTCCAACTAACTACCTCTAGAATAGTTGATTATTACATATTTTGCGGAGTGAAAGGTTAAATGTTCAAACCATTTATTCTAGCTTCTTTTCTTAGATCACTCGTATAAATATGTAATGCATCCGTATGATTCTGTGGATTCATTCTATTAAAATAAATTAGAGTAGAAATAGGAAGAGACGTAAATGATAATAATTAATAATAAAAAAAGAAAAGAAAAGACACTCATCTCCTTGTGTATTACTCCCTCCGTCCCACTTTGATAGTCCTGTTTTCCTTTTTCGTCTGTTCCAAATTGTAGTCCACTTTTCCAATTGAATAATGTAGTTGTATTTTAATTTTTCTAAAATACCCTTATTAAATGTAAGTTGTTGTTACTATAAACCTACCATATTTAATGAGAGTTGATTCTTTTTTTACCATCAATTCAAGTTCCCATAAAGTTGTACTCTAATTAATATGAGGGTACTCCCTCCCTTTTTTTATAACTGACGTTTAAGGTTTTACACATCAATTAAGAAAAGTTTTTCATTGCTTAAATCTGTACACTACTTCCCTTTTGTACCCTCATTAATTGTCCAATTCACCCATGTTTTCTCTCATTAGAGTACTAAATGGTGCTATTTTACTAGGGTTGTTACAAAGAGATAAGCAATAATTACTAGGAGTAGTAATTAATAACCCTGTATTGGAAAAGAGAGATAAAAGGGTAAAATTATGAAAAAATAATTAATACTGTATGGGGATAATAAAACGACAGATAAAAGTACACTAGAGCAAATTTCTTAAACGTCAGTTATAAAAAAAAGGGAGGGAGTATTTTAGAAAAATAGCTACCTAAATTGATTATTCCAACAAAGTTAATTACTTTTTATTAAATTATGTGAAAAAAATCAGGACTATTAAAATGGGACGGATGGAGTATTATATTTTTCCTTTTCTAAGAAGAAAAGGAGGGGTGGGGGTGGTGGGGGCATTAGAGTTTGAACATCCAGAATGAACGATGATTAGACGAAGACTACGAGGCGTTGTAACTTCCAGGAAAGTGTCCTCATGATTTGTTGGACCACAGCAGGAGAGACATTTCTAGGTAACAACAAATGCCACTAACACACTCTGCATAAATTCATGCTAGTGGACCGAAAGACCATCACAGATCCTCCCAATGATTCAGTCTATGACTTTGCCCATGACCAATCATAATAACGTGTCCTTTAAGAAATACACCTCACGCTGCACTCTCTTACTACAACATCCATAACATGCGTGTCAATTCGGCACCTTTGCGCCGTGCCTCTGTGTTTTTCACTTTGAAAACATCATCCACACCTCATCATCAACTCTCGATTCCAGACTTGAGATATTATTATTATTGAATTTGGAACTGAATAGTGACACCCAGAGGATGATTTTAACTGCAAACTACTGCGAGAAAAAAGAAAATATTTCATGGAAACCTCATTGTTCATAATATGATCGTGAAGGTGAAGGAAATCAAAACAAATGAGGTAGGGTGTGAAGCGTGAACATCACGTGGGTCGTGACCCACCGGTCCCCTAAAAGTTGGGACATTTCACGCTGGATGATCAGGCCCATCATCCATCCATGTACGCAAACATGATCCACACACGCCGCACCATCCCCCACCCTTTCCTTCCTCTCTCTCTCTCTCTCTCTCTCTGAGGGGGGAAGAAGGGGAAATGAGTTTTGGGGATTTTTCCATTCTTTTCTTTCTCCGCACGCATCTCACCCCTGCTGCTCATGCCTCATGACCAACGACCCTTTCAGTACCCTTTTCATTTTATAAAAAACATAAAATAAAATTTTATTGGTTGCCAATCAGGAGAGGAAAAAAAAAAAAGTTGGAAAAAGCTACAGACAGATACACGTGAGCCAACCCCTCCATCCTCTTCGTTCTCTCACACACATCATCATCTGATCATCATAACTTCCAACTGATTTTCCATCATTATCTTCTTCATTATCTTCGTTTGGTAAGAGTTTATTGATGAGCTACACGAACCATCATCCCTCCCATTAACAATCGGTGCCGTTTTGATATTGATAGGCCGAACAATTTTGCCCAAATTCAGACTTTACATTTCATGAATCAATGCATGAATTAGACCAAAAAAGGTGGTGCACTGCTTCGTTTTGATTGCAAGGAAGGAAATCAGTAAGTGATCGATCAATGCAACACAAAACCAAAAATACTACTAACAAGTAACAAGTAACAACCACCCCTCCATAATAATAATATATATATATTGCTTCATCATTTACAAACATATGTCAAAAGAAATGATTATTGAATTTCTACAAAAAAAAAAAACCTCCAAACTAAAACTTTGATCGCATGCCCCTTAACCAAAAAAAGGCCGGTTATGGGTTTTTTCCATAGTCTGACGATCATATACCCAAGTAAACTATTTAGCGCTATTATATCTGTTGCTAAATTAAAAGCTAGCTAACAAGCTGCAGATGGATTGGTGAAGGGATTAAAGAAGTGCGGTTTTGGGGCCATGGAAAATGGGCTCTTGCTGGAAGAGTTTTCACCAACTCCGCCGACCCTTTCGCAAGAGGGGCACATCGTCAGGGTAGCCGCTGGCAACTGCATGTACAAGGGCTGCGCTAGTTTTAGCGCCTTCAGTTCTTGTAGCTCCTTCTGCAGCCTCCTGTTCTCGTCCGTCAACGTCTCGCAGCATTTCTTCAAGAACTCGCAGTCTACTTCCGTTTGCTTAAGCTTCGTCCTGCGTATGGCCAAGAAAAAACCCCCCCTCCATTATTTCAAATAGACAAAGTTTGTGCATATCTCAAAAAACGGCCTCGAACGATCGATTTTGTTTTTCCTCGACATTGTTAATCTTCAGGGTGAGGGATGAAGAAGTAAGTACCTGGCTCTTCTGTTCTGAAACCACACCTCAACTTGTCGAGGCCTTAAACTCAGTTCCCTTGCCAAATCTTGCTTTTGCTTCTGCAGAATCAGCAGATATGTATGTATATATACTATTACGTGTGAAAATAAATCAACTAGCTAGCCAAAGAGAGAGAGAGAGAGAGAAATGTTACCGGATTGAGAGTGCTATGTTGCTTGAAGCTCTCTTCCAAAAGAGCAGACTGAACTTTTGTGAGGCGAAGCTTCTTCCTTCCATTAGAACCATCATCATCTTCGTCACTTACTCTTGACGAAACTCTCTCGATCTCCACCTCTTCGCTGCTCCCGAGCTCCCTCTCCCTCTTCACGCTATTGTTGGAGAAGGACGACGCAGCACTATCTTGACGATGCAAGTCAGCAGCAGAAGGTGGAGGCTCAGTATTCGAGGCCTTATTAGCAGTAGCATCCAGCTTCTTGACTAGCATATCGAAAGTGTCGCCGCCGGAAAGGCTCAAGGTCAGCGACGGCTCAAAGTTGGCCAACTGTTCGGACTTGAGGAGGCATGGCTTTCTTGATTTCTGGTTATCCGTTTTCAGTGGTTTGTTCTCGGCGGTTGACGGGAAGCCTAATCCTAATACAAGGCCTGGGCTACATACATCATCCAAACCCATCTATCTATATGTTTCGCGTAGAATGGTTGAGGAGTGGATTGTGGAATGAGGGGTTTTATCTTATGGAGGGTTGATGCTTGGTTTGTTTGTTGTTTGTTAAGAAAAAAGGCACGAGAGAGTGGGGAAGAGATGAAATGAAATGAAATGAAAGAGGGTCTCGACGGAGGGAAAAGTTGCGGAACAAATAGGATGGGGGAAGAGAGTGAAAGAGGAGGTTGTTTGTGGCTTGTTGGGGGGGGGGGGGGGGGTATTATCAATTATGTCGAGGAGGACTGGGAGGAGTTGGGTTGGGTGGGTGGACGCTATCTATCTCTCTATCTCTATCTCCATCCATGATTTTTAATCAATGGGAAGAATGAGTAGAGAAAACGAATAAGGTGTGGGGGAATTATGAAAAAGTCTCTTTCTCTCTCCTTGCATAGGTTGACCATTTGATGCCCACCGTATTAAACTCCACAACAGTAATCTGACCTACTAGCGAGGGAACAAAAGAAAACCGCCACCAACAAGTCTTACGTGTTCAGCGTACTACTGTACAAAATTCCGCCAACACACTTTAGACTCAATAATAATTATTATTATTATGGATGGATCCATTTCTTCTTGGTTTAGAATAGCTCTACGCAGATGTCTCTACTTCTACGTGGAGTGGACTGCAGATACGGATAGTAATGGCCTTGTTTGGATAGCACATTTTTTTTTAAAAAAAAAATATTTTGCTTTTATCATAAATACATTTTTTAATTCATCTTTTTATATTTTCAAGCACTTTTTTATCTCAAATACATTGCATTACAAAAAGTGCTACAGTAATTATTCCAAACAAAATGCTGCTAACTTTTTTGTCCTTGAATTCGGATATTTTAGCTCAGCTCAAAGCATTTAAAAGGAACACATGCATTAATTCAATTCTGATAGTTAGTAATTAGTTTATTATTCACAAAATTATCATAAATCGCAGCAGAAAAAAAAAAAAGAGGAAAAGAGCCCCCTAGAAAACAATTTAGGGTTGTATGAATGAAAGGCCAACTTAGAGTGGGAAAACGGAGAAATAGCACGGAAGTTAGAAACACATCAAGAGGATGATTCGTCCGCCGCTTGCCACCCCTTGACATGCCAAAGTTCACTATTACCACTACCATCACTTGCCGCTACTTTTCTCTTTCTAATGATTCCAACTTTGATGCATTCATGCTTAAACAATAATAATAATGACTTGCGAGGATCAATAATTGAGCAACAATTGTGCGACAGGCAAGGCAAAGAGGTGATATATTCACAGTAGCAGTATCTAACATTACATTATTATCATCGTGGGTTTTTTATTCACTCCCTAAGCATTTAAAAAATGGCTGTCTGGGGGATGTCAGGCAAATCTTCAGTAAAAGGCTAATTTGCAGTCTTAGGTATTTGATTGGATGTCCACGAATTGTTACGGAGTACTACAATTTATCCATTTTGTGGTAGACCATACTGACTGTCCCCCACTCCAGACCTCCAAATATCAAATTTTGCTGCCTCTGCCTTTCGTGGTACTACTGTTACTGTGCTAACTTATTATTATTGTTTGCCATACTTACACCTGACATTGTAGGCCACGAACTAAAAAATTGTTTCAACAATTAACGCAAACATCATTTTTCGATCAACTTTAAAATGCTACCTAAGAGCATCCAAACATGTTTTTTTTTTCTCTTTCTTTTTTAGTCAACTTTTTCGACTTCAAATCAAAGTGAACAAAATTAGAAACACATAATATAACAGTGCTACAAAATTAACTTTGGCTTAAAAGAAATACCAGTGATACATTATTATTATTATTATTATCAGAAACAAGAATGAAAAGATATCAGAATGAGGCAGAGATGGCGATGGAGGGACAAGGGGCACAAAGGTGCAACCGTTTGTGCCGGTTGTGTGCATTTTTCACTGTGCGTAACTTTGATTACACACGATATAACTTTCTTTGCACACGACGTAACTTTAGAACAAATTTTTGTGAGTCCCACACACGGCGTGAAAATCAAGTTACAAGATGTGATCTGAGCCGCACAAATTTTTTTGAACAAATCATGGCCGTCAACTACCAGGAGATGGGCAGCATTTCCGGCGATGGAGATGGGCAGCATCCCATGAATGGTTTCACATTTTGTTGTTTGATGTGTAGGAAAGAGAAAAAAGAGGGAGGGGTTAGGGAGGTGGAAAGCAAAGTAGGTAGAAGGCAGGAGAGGATTTCAAAGAGTTATAATTAAGGGTGCCAGAATATGATTCATCAACAAGAAAGAATCCGGATCTTTGCTTAACTAGAAAGTTGATGTAAGGGGTAGTGTTTGGGACCCTACGCTAATCCGTGCGCTTACAAACCAATCCAATAATGCAATGTCGGCTATGCTGATTAGGAGTTAGGTCACCCGTATACCATAATCAAAACCCAAATCATTAATTTTCTACCCATTTAGAGTCACATATATAGAGATGGTAGCCCTTGCTTCAATTATGTATATTACTCCTACATGGCAATCGTGGTGGTCACCCCGACCAGTTATCTTCTGTCAGAAAGGTGTCTCATATGCACTCAGTTATAGTGCCCCCAGGATTATGCAAATATACATTACACACTACCATTAAGTTTGAAAATTGGATCAAACGTCATGATTATTTTACTGAATCATAACTCAAAACTGTAAAGTAGTTGTGGTTTTTGCATGACAATTTTGTTCGCCATCTTTGCACGCAGCTAGTGGGTACCCACGTCACAAATTGACGAGTTGGATAAAGGACGAACAAACCCCTTTGAACATATACGTGCAGCGTAAGGCGACCAACTACCTTCAGAGTAATTGGCTAACGAGGCTCTTTTTTAATGCAGATCAAGGGATTTGATTTATTAACTTGTATTTAGTTTTAAAGTTTTCTAAAAGTTTCATCAACGAGTGTAAAAGACATCTATTTGGGATGTATGTGCGCGCGTGCATACATATAATACATTGTGTACCATTATTTTAACAAAAAAATAAAGATTGAGAAAACAATTAAGTACTAGCTACATGAGTTTGGTACAAATTGATAAACTGTGTGATAAATGCCTTGGTTAATAATTTTATATCTCATTTTTCATATACATGTATATAGTAGGTGTGTATACATGACGACGAGTTGGTGGAATACAGGGGTGTGTTAATTAATACCTATTGAGCATCATCGGTTAGGCTAAAAAAAAAAAAAAAAAAAAAAAATCCATACTATTTTATTACAACATGGCTTCATCCGTATTGATTCTAAAGAAACAATAATAAATAGAATGGAGAATGTGCAGCGCACACAACATAACGGCAATTATTACAGTTCAATCATAAAGTTGGCTTGACATCATGGGGCACCCCGCACGTGTAACAGAGGAATACAAGTGTTGTCATCGCAAAAGATAATTTGAATACAATGATGAGGGCTTCTCTGCTTCGTTTTGTCCACCTTCCTCAGTGATGCTTGTAAGTGTATCAATTTCTATTCCCTTCCCGCCCCTTTCCACCCAAATTCGTATATTCTCGATTCGCATCGTTATTTTTGTTGATTTTTTTTTTTCCTTTTTCGGTCTTGGACCTGATGTACTCTTTTATGGGTGCAGAATAGGGTCTTTTTTTTATTCCCTTCTTCTTCTTTCTACTTGCAATATTTTTTTCGTGCATCAAATAATAGTAGTCTCAATGGTAGAACAGTGAGAGTGCAGAATAACTCAACAAAGTTGACTTCGATACAGAAAAATCATGGGCTGGCATAATTTTAAGTGCGTTAAAGATGGAACCAGCTCTGAGTTCAACTTTATTGGAAGTGCATTAGATTATTTATTTGTTTGTTTTTATAAACAAAAGGTTTTGAATCCAATATTTACTACTTATAATATCTTTATCTTATCATTTAATCCAGCGATGATGCATTAATTTGATTACTCGAAAATCTAATCCAATCCTGAAATCTAATCCATAATATTAATAATCAAAGACAGACACACGAACTAACGAAACTTTTGGATTGCCTGAATTTCACGAGAAGAAAATCTCACGTGACTGTAGACCAACTGCATCATTTGTCCTAATGCAACTGGGTTAAATGGGATGGGAGAGACGGTAAATGGATAGAGCAGCCTGTAGGGGGAGGTAGACAAAAGTGGGAGCCACCAATGATTTGGTATTATGGGCATTGGATTCAGTGGGGGATGGATGACTGTAGAGCGTAGAAATTGGCCGTGATGGAGGAGAGAGGAGGCAAAAGAATTCCTTGTAATTTTTTTTTTAATTTTTTCGAGGGGATAAGGTTTCGTGATGTCCTTTATTAGTTCCTGTCTTTACGGCCAGCCGACCAACGTTGATTACAACAAGTCAGAAGAAGTTCAAATAATTTGCGTTTACCTGTGGATCCCACTTTTTACCTTGTTGGCAACTCTCCTCGCCAGAAATAGTACGTAAAAAGAGTTTTAAATTTACAACACGGGGTTTGTTTGGATTAACTTATTTTAGATAAAATAATTTATTTCGTAAATTTTAATCATTATTTTATCTTTTTAATTATCTTTTTATTTTACATACATCATATCACACAAAATATTACAGTAATAATCTCAAATAAATCATCCAAACTAATTTTTATCCATCACGTCCAAGATTTACAGCCAGCCCCGTTAACTCACTTACGTCCATCATGACGTCTATGTATTCATCCTTTCCTTTTTCTACTGACCAATAAAGTGGATTTGAATTTTAATCCCTATCACTTCATCTCTTTCTTTTAGGCATCGATGCCAAAACTAATAATGTAGTCGGACTCTACTAGAAGTTTTGAATTTAGCCCTTGCCTGTGTGTGTCTATATATATATATATATATATATAAAGAAGAAAAAGAAAAAGAGATTTGTTCCTCGCTTGACAATTAGCACTTCAGTTTCCAAGTCAGACTTCAAAATTTTCGATTCACAGGTCAGAGCTAGGAATTGATCAGCCTGTGACTAGAAAAATGTGCTCTCTGTCAAGTAGACATGGGAATGGATCGATATGTGATGCATGGTACATACTTCCAGCAGCCTCCAACAAAAAGTCTAGTGAAAGCCAAGACTTGCTAATACAGACTAAGTGATAGCTTTATTTTAGTTAGTAGTAATTTTCTACAACTTCTCATCTGATTGCTGGTGTGTAATACACATCAGAAAGAAGAAAAGAAACGCTATAGATGTAGAGACACATAAGAAGATGTATACATAGTCTTTATTATTCAATGATGATGATTGATGAGCAATACCCAAAAGTTAGTATGATTTTATTATTGATTCTGCACAACCTATTGGAAATTTCCAAATTCCACATTTCATCCGCAAAATTCCATAAAATGGTGGTGTATTTAACAAAAAGGTAACAGCCGCCCCTCAGGGTGCAGCTCATCTGGTCGTGTCATCTATCTTTACATTATCGATCACGGTTCGACTCTCTCTGAATTAACGCGCTGGGCACCCTAAGAGGCGTGCTCTGCTCAGCTGCAGGGAATTAGTATGGATGATTTCAGTATACTCTTGTATCGAAAAAAAAAAAAGAAAAAAGAAAAAATAACAGCCCAAAAGAGACAAGGGTACGATTTGTCACTGGATTTGGACAAAAGGACCCGTCTTCCTAGTCAGAGAAAGCATGATAGAATTGAACTGCACATGAGTACTAGGCTACTAGCAGCTTTGAATTTTAATGAAACGGGAAAGAGAGCATTATCAAATGCACCGACTTTTACTAAAGCAAGGCCTTAGGGCGCCCCCACCCGCTAGACTTTTTGGTGGAGTCGATTAAGCCTTCAGAAGGGAAGCATCATTGCTTGCGTTTAAAAGTTAAAATGCAGGGAAAGCTTTGAGAGAGAGTTGAGAGCAAAGACTCGGACTGGGACAAACCCCAACCAACACCACCTCCCCAGTGTCCCCACCCAAGCAGCAAAACAAAAAGTCCCCCCCCACCCCCCCTTCCTCTCAAGTCTCCATTGGTAAAACTAGTACCTGATTTTCCTCATTTTTTTCCTCGCATTTAGATGGAGAGAGAGGTATAGAAGAAAAGGCATGTAGCCATGAAGCAAGTAGCAAGGACTAAGAAGGGGGTCCTACGGAAAACCAACTTGACAGGGGATCATGGCCAAATTTGACTTGGTGGTTGGGGGTAAGGGGCAGAAACAGTTGAAGGCTTTTGCCGGTTCTTTTATTTGTGTGGCACAAAGTTATGGCATATGGGTCCCCCAGTTGGACGCCCAAAGTAACAAGAAAATTGACAATTTTGCCTTCCAAAGGGTTCTCTCTCCACTATCTTTTACACGAAATGGAATCGGCTTATTGGTTGAATGATGTGTTAAAGTTCAATCAGGCAATCATTAATGGCTTAGACCTTCAAACATACCACCAAATGATTTTACAAATACTACCTCCATAGTTTAAGTACTACTGGTAACAATCAAAAGCATTTTGACCCGCAGAGGCTATCCACTAAGCATAATATTCTACTAATTACTGTGGGCTAAATTTGTCGGACAATTTAATTAAATATGCTCGTGAATATTTCCTTTAACTGGTTTTATGCTTGGAGGAACAATTTTTGAAGGATACTCTCCTCTGTTCAACTTGATCAAGATTACCTAACTTCTCGAAGAAGAACGTCAGTTTCTTAACCATGAAAAAAGCTTATGTGGTTATTATGGAGTCAAATTCCATTATTAAAAAAAAGGGAAAAAGTTTTTTTTTTTTTTTTAAAGTTTGATAATCAATAATATGTTATTGAACTTGCTTATTGAAAGGAAAAAAGTTCAAAAACTTTCAAAAATGTCATAAGTTGGGGTGTTGGCGTACGTAGAATGACAATCAAGCCTGACAAAAACAAGCCTTTCGTTTTAATAAAAAAAAAAAACCAAGCAATTCATTCTAAGCTCAAAATTCCTCAGAACTGAAGATTTTCCTTTCCAGTTATATTTTCTTTTTAGAACATGTAAGGAATGTCTTAATTGTTCATGCACTACAGATGCGATTGCGTCGGCGTCTGTGTGAAAAAATAATCAAAATAATAGCTTGCCTGGTTAGAAGTTTTCAAAACAACTCAAAATATTGTAAGAGATTTAGCATTTAGCTTTTATTTTATTTCTAAGTAAGTTTTATTTATTCTGGTGCATGTTTTTGTCATGCTATTCAGCAAAAATCCCATCAACCACGGTGAAGAAGAACGCTTTGGCAAGGATCTCCTATGGGTCCATTAGTTTAAAAGGCTCAGGAAAACAAAAGCCCAATAACCGTTGAATTGTATGATGCTTTGGGGTAGGAACAGAAAATTTGGGACTGGGCCTCACTGTCCACTGGGGAAGGCGCCGTGAGGTCAAATCTTCAAGCTGCAAATAATTGTCCAAGTTGTTCATCTAGCCATCTCATCTTCGACTTTATCAGAATCTCGGGTCTCACGCACTATGGAGGATAAGGCCGTGGACGGCTACAATAGCTGTAGACAACCTTTTCTTAAAGAGCGTCCATGGAAGTCAAGCCCAATAAAAAATCCCAGTTGATATCCATGCCCAATTAGGCGGTACTAGTAAGTTTTATCAGCACACTGTTACACCGTCTTCAAAACTCAATTTAGCTGATTGGGATATTTGGCTGGATGATCATGATGAGATCGCTGCTTCGACGACTTTCAAACCTTACCTTTTAATCTTTCCTCTCTCTTGTGAGGTTTGGAGTCTTCTATTAGATTTAAGAAGGGAAAGAATGAAGGAGAATTTAAACTCAACATTCAATGTGAAATTTAAATCTTGAATCTTTAAATTCTAGAATTGACTTAACGTGCATTTGATAAAATTAAAGTCTAAAAAATAAAATCTAAAATCTGAATCTATTAAATTATTAAATTGTTAAGCATTAAATCTAATTTATTTGAGTGCATATCACATTTAGTGGTAAATGAATTGTTTATCACTTAATTTTGGGAGCAAGCTTTGCTTAAAAAGATTAGTGCAACTTAATTAATTCAAATGTTCAATTTTTTTCTTATCAAACGGTCTGAAAGTATTAAGAGTTAAATCTATTAAATTTAAGTGTTTAATTGGGTTATCAAATAGGGACTAAATTAGATATATTTGAGTGTATGTCACATTCAATGATAAATATATATCACTTATTTTTTGGAGTAAGTTTTGTCTAGAAAATTCAATGTCGTTTAATTAATTCAGATGTTCAAATTTATGCTGAATTTGTTTATCAAATAGGGCTTCTTTTTCGCCAAATTATAATGGAATATATTACAGCTATAAAATTGTTAAATAACTGGAGTAACTCCTCCTATATCTTCCTTGGATAATCTAGCTAAACAAATAGGGAAGGATTCCTTTTACATGATTTCACTAAGCAAGTTTGGGGCAAACTTTGTCAAATTGTAACTAAAATAGTTATCTTTCCTTTTAATAACAGAGAAGTAGCATTTACAGAAACTTTGTTTAAGTTCCTTAATATCTTCTAGGAATGCACCAATCTTCTGATCATTTGTACTCTCGTCCTTGATCTTATCTACTACCACAGTGCAATCAGATTGAAGTTCAATATTTTTCCATCCCTTGTGCTTTGCTTTGATAAGTGCTGTTCTGATTGCAATTGTTTCTTCAACCCGGGGCTCACAACATCTTTTCTCAGGTCCTGAGCTACTATTGTCTACTCGCTCATGTCTATATATACTTTTTTCCCTTGAGAAAGGAAAACAATCAAGCTAGAAGAGCATTCCAACTAAAGCCAACTATGTGGAAGATGTATGTGAATAAAATCATGGTGTTTATTACGTGCAATTATTTAAGTTTTTGCTGTGGTGAATATCAGTATAGTATCAGGAAAATACACTAAAAAAATTATGTGGATTTATGATGATTGACAACTTCGCTATTAAATCAGGCTTATAATTTTATTTATATTGGGGTTGAGTATGTCCTATTAGTCACTGATACATTGATGCCGATATTGTTGGGATATCAAGTGTGAATCAATGTCCCACATCGGAAAGAGATGAGTAGAATGAGGAACATATAAGTGGGAATGATCCATAAACCTAATGCCTTAAGGTTTTGGGTTGGATGTGGTGTCAAACCCATGGTTGTGGTTCCCATTCTAACTCATGGTTAAATTCTCCCCGAGTTTGACTCTCTCAGAGCCCAACAAATGGTATCAGAGCCTGGTTGCGAGACTGGGTAATAGAGCAAAATTCATGGTTGGATCCTAGTTAATTATTGAGATCAAGTGGATTGGTGGCTGTTACTAATTGAACGATTTAATGAGTGGTATCCTTATTTCAATGGCTTGGCAAAAAGCATTGATGGTGAATGATAGAAAGTCGAAAAGCATGGAAATACTTGACGGTGAATTTAGGCAGGTGATTCAAGGGTCAAGGAAAAGGTGGAGTTCAATGTTGATTTTGGACGTGACTCGGTGGAGATTTTCTCACACCTCAAACAGTTGATATTTCATCCTGGTGGATTTTAGATTTCGGTTATGTTTTTTGGTGGTGTGGCACGTGTCCTAAAGAAACAAGGAGATCTAATTTTCATTCGCCATAAGACTCTGACAGATACGAGTTTTTCGTTTTAGGTGGAGTCTTGGCAACCACACGTGGCGAGACAGTTCTGAGGATGAGAAGAAATATGGTGAATTTACTACTTGGTTGCCTCAATAGTTAGGGTTAGAGCTCACAGAAGGAAATTCCAGATTGCAAGTGGTGGTGAGAAGAAATCCTGCAAAGGGAGACGGTGAATTGAGGCACCTTCTCACGAGTCAACTGGAGGTTAGACTCGGGGCAACTACGCATGTTCATTTGTCGATTGAATCAATTTGGTGTCAGGACTGTATTGATTTGGGTGTGTAGTTTGGTACCATATTATTTGGTAGTTGAAGGCAAATGGTTGCTAAAAGAAATTTTCGCCAAGGTGGAGATTTATTAGGAAATTGGCTTAATTTCTTTTAGGTAGAATTCTTGTTTTATGTGGAAGTAACTAGTTTTCTAATTGATTTTAGTTACTTGAAGTAGTAGTCAAGTAAAACTCTATTTAGCTATATGAGTTTAGGAAATAGTATTGGTTTCCAATTGTTATTTGGCTCTTTGGCAGTAATGTTCTCTATAAATAGGTGGGTTGGCAAACTACACAAGAGACACACAAGAGATACACAAGGGCATCATGTAGTCTTATACATGGGGTGTGAGAGAGGGTTCTTGGGAGATAAGAGATGGTATACAAGGGTTAGGTTTGGGTTCAAATTGCATTCTTGTATAGGGTTTTCCTCTCATAATAAAGAACGTGTTTCTCTCCGTGGATGTAGGCTCAATGGTGGAGCCGAATCATGTTAAATATTGTGTGTCGTTTATCTTTCATACTTGTGGCTTGTTCCTTATTAAATAGTTGTGCACTTGATGTCTCAATAGTTATTTGTTCCGCGTCTGGATCCTAACAAATGGTATCAGAGCCGATGGTTCAGTTGGGCAGTGACTCCAGGATAATAAAGCCAGTGGGAGTGGTAAGGCGTGGCTTGGATAAGAGCGGGGAAAAAAAAATCATGCAGACCTGCAGTGAGGCAAGGGCATGTGGGCTCTTGAACAAGAATCGTACACTCCAGATTAAAGTGGGCTTGATGGAGTGGATGGGCTAGGGAGAGAGGTCCGATGTGGAAGAGATTCACAATTGAGGGGGAGATTGTTGGGATATCAAGTATGAATCAATGTCCCACATCGAAAAGAGATGAGTAGAATGAGGAACATATAAGTGGGAATGATCCATAAACCTAATGCCTTAAGGTTTTGGGTTGGATGTGGTGTCAAACCCATGATTGTGGTTCCCATTCTAGCTCATGGTTAAATTCTCCCCGAGTTTGGCTCTCTCAGAGCTCTCAGAGCCCAACAGATATTAGAGGCGCAATTGTCTTATAATTAATTTTAAAAATAAATTTTACTAGTAATTTCCCATTCATATTTTTTTCGTTATTGATTTTTTTTAGGTGTGTGAAATCAGAAACGGTAAAACAAGCTTCAAACTCCGCTCTTGCAACTGTATAATCCACTCCACTCCTCGCCAGTGCGGGTCCGATCCTCAACCCTCTTAAATAGTCCTCTTATCGGATTTCGCCCTAAAAATTTGATAATTGTAACAAATTTGACATCTACAAATAATTTTTTTTTCATAATAGGTGTAGTAATTTTTTAGAATTCCATTTCAAGTAAATCACCAGTTATTTGAGAATGATTTTCTGAAATTTCAAGTCAATCACAAATATTCGAATTAAAAAAAAGTGTATAGAGTAACAAAAAATATCGAATGCTGAGAGGATTGAGAATAATTCTGATTATGGATTTAGAGTTTATAGATTAATGATGCACTGAGTGGGTTTAGTAATACTCTCAGAGATAAATAACTAAATGGATTTCAAAGTAGAATTTGATTAATGAAATCACGTAAGTTATTACGCATGTCTCAGATACATGAGTTGTTACAAGTGTCAAATGACCTCCGAGACTTCTTCTTCTACGGTTCGACCTCTGTTAAACAATACATTACGAAGTGTACTATAGTGTAGTACTAGTTTGTTGACTTGTGTTTCCAAAGTCGCCGGAGACGGAAACTGTACACAGAAAATCTAACAGCAGTACCTACACTGCTCTTTATCACTCGTACCACCACCCACTTCCCCTGACTATGGCCTGAAGGAGGTTGTCAACTAAGATAATGGCCACTCCACCATTTCCTCTCGTGCTCTCTTTCCTAATCCTTCTGTCCCTCTCCTCCTCAGCTAACTCTTATCCCCCTCGATCTTCCAAACATTCCCCTCGCTTTCTCGGTAAATTCTCCCACCTCCACCAACCGACGGACCAAAAATACGAGACCCGATACTTTGAGCAGCGGCTTGACCACTTCAGCTTCGCCGACCTCCCATCTTTCCGCCAGAAATACTTGATCAATACTCAGCACTGGCTGGGGCCTTCCCGTCTCGGCCCCATCCTCTTCTACTGCGGCAATGAAGGCAATATTGAATGGTTCGCTGCCAACACTGGCTTTGTTTGGGAAATTGCCCCCCGCTTCGGCGCCATGATCATTTTTCCAGAGGTTAGATTGATTATACTTCTACGAACTACTTTGTAGGATTCAACAAAGACCATTTTTCTCATAATACAGATTAGAAGGGTACTTTGATCAATTTAAACAAAAAATGAAAAAGGTAAATGCTTTATACCATAAATCAAAGTTGAACATTGCCTTCTAATTCTGTACAAGACTCGTGTCATTTGGGTGCAATAATGGTTGAATGTACTGGTAAAAGCTGTCTGCTTTACATAAATCTTCTACAAATATAATTATATAAAGTTGAGATTAAAAGGTTGATTCTGATATATGTTGTAGGAACAGACATATTTGTTGGACCCTCAATTTGATCTTTGTCTTCTTTTCCTTGGTGGGACGTAAATGTTAAAGAGGCCACTTTAGTTTGAGTGATGTAAATGTATTAGGTTGGGAAGGGGGGGGGGTTGGTTAGGTTTTTGTCCTTGTCCCGTGCATTTGTCTAATTAGATTGAGAATTTTGATTGGCAGCACCGGTACTACGGGGAGTCAATGCCATATGGAAGTCGGGAGATTGCATACAAGAACGCGAGTACATTGTCATATTTAACAGCTGAGCAAGCGCTTGCTGATTATGCTGTTTTCATCACTGAGCTTAAACGGAATCTTTCTGCTCAAGCTTGCCCTGTAGTCTTATTTGGTGGATCGTATGGAGGAAGTGAGTGACGGTATCAGTTTGCATCTCGTATCTCTATGTTTTGATGATATATTTATCAGCACTGAATATAATGGCACATGATGCAGTGCTAGCAGCATGGATGCGGCTAAAGTATCCTCATATTGCTATTGGGGCATTGGCTTCCTCAGCACCAGTTCTTCAGTTTGAAGATATTGTGCCTCCTGAAACTTACTATGACATAGTCTCTAATGATTTTAGAGTATGTTTTAAGTTGCTCGTGTACCTGGTTTGTATTATGATGTGTGATTTTGTACTGCACTTTAAACCTGATGTCGATTGTGTATTTACATCCATAGCGCGAGAGTATTAGCTGCTTCAACACAATCAAAGAGTCTTGGGATATAATTGCATCAAAGGGAGAAGAAAACGATGGACTTAACCAGCTGACAAAGGCTTTTCATTTCTGTCGGTAAGGGCATGTCACTGTAATTTTGTCATCAAATAGATAACATTCTTGATAACATTCTTCTCAAGTCTCCTGATCCAATTGAAATAATTGGTCAGGAAGCTGGATAGCAGTGAAGATCTTTCTGATTGGCTCGACTCTGCTTATAGTTATTTGGCAATGGCTGACTATCCATATCCTGCTGACTTCTTGATGCCTTTGCCTGGGAATCCAATAAAAGAGGTTCTTTTTGGGACTGAATCTTTTGATTGGGTTGGATGTTTTTTATAGCTTGGCAGGAGCTACAAGTGTCAAAATTATCAAGTTTGCTTGTCTCTTATGGACGATATTTCTTAGTCCTAATTTCCTAGAAACTTTTCTAGCTAAAGTTTCTTGAAAACTACCCTGATTATAATATCGTCTTTTAGTAACTGAGGTGGTTACCACCTGAAGATGAGAAAAAGACAAGGTGTTCTTCTCTGGATGTATATCCTTTCCCTAGCATTTAAATGAGCTATGTCCTATAAACTGTTGGCAATGTGGTTTGATGTTTTTCCTTATGTTATCTTGTCTGGCTTGAATTTGGATTGATGCCTCTGGTTGTAGATATCTCTTAAATGATAACTTGTCTAGCCCTTATTAGTCACAGGGCCTTGTTATGCAACTGTTTTTCTTCTTTTTCAGCTATGCAGAAGGATTGACAGTTGTCCTGATGGGACAAGCACCCTGCAGCGTGTATATGAAGGAGTTAATGTCTACTATAATTACACTGGAACCGTTGATTGCTTTAACCTGGATGACGACCCCCATGGCATGATCGGGTGGGATTGGCAGGTGTCAATTTTCACAAAAAAGATTTCTTGCATTTTAACTGGCGAAATAAATATATGCATGCTCCAAGGGATACCACTATGTTGATATTCTTGGTTTCTTTCTACATTTTCAGGCTTGTACTGAAATGGTTATGCCATTTGCTAGTAGCAAAAACACGAGCATGTTTCCAGAATTTGAGTATAATTATGCTGATGATGAGGAACGATGTCTGAAGGATTATAATGTCAAGCCAAGGCCTACATGGATTTCTACTGAATTTGGTGGACATGTACATGAATAATGCTTTAACTAAGTTGCTGGATGACCTACTTGCTTCTCTTTTTGTCCTGTCTTTCTTTAACTTCCTTGAGAAGAGCATCTTCAACTTTTCAGTGATCTGTTAGAAGGCTATTCATTACAAATGATTTTCTTGAGCTAAATTTGTTGACTTTTGAATCTTCATGCAGCTTGGAAACCATTTATTGATTTGTAGAAAGATGTAAATGTGGTTGAAAATAGTGAGGCTTTAACACGGCTGTCTTGTAACTTGGCAA
This sequence comes from Coffea eugenioides, assembly GCF_003713205.1. Taxonomy (NCBI): domain Eukaryota; kingdom Viridiplantae; phylum Streptophyta; class Magnoliopsida; order Gentianales; family Rubiaceae; genus Coffea; species Coffea eugenioides. The sequence goes on from NC_040041.1 coordinate 893,943, forward strand.
GCAAAAAAGAAGTAGAGGAAGGGGGGAAGGAAGCTAAGAGTGTGGTTGCTGGTGGAGAGTGAAATGTATGCAAGTTGAAATAGTTTCTACATAGAATCCGAGTTCTATTATAAGCTCAAACAAAATATAGAAAAGAACATCTTTCTCATCACGGAAGCTGTGGGTTTTGGAGATAGAGAAAACGATACCAAGTGTCTTGATGTCCATCATGGATTATATCTATATTAGCTATTTTATGTCTTACTTAAATGTTCCCTGCATATTGGTTCCGATTTTGTTGTTTCTGGAGAATATGTTCAATTTGGCACTGTTACTGGGCCCATCATTCTCTGATGGGTGACTTCCTTCTGAATTATGACTGCCATTTTTATCATGGAGCATGAAATCTTGCAGCATGTATTAAAAAGATTCTAGGGCATATCTTTAATTTAAATCATATCTGAGCTAAAAGTTGCATCAATCTTGTCTAGCACCTAAACAGTGCCTGTTACCCAAAATATGCATAATTTAAATTTAGCTGATATCTGTTGACCATATACTGCAGCAACCAGAGGCTAAACATATTCTTACATCCTACTTATCTACTGATTATTCAGCTTTGCAACCTTCTAAATCATAAATGGAATCTTGTTCTTTGTACCTGTCCTTGGAGGCGAGCATGATGCCAAATTTTAGCTTTTCTGGTCTAATAAATTTGCTTCTTTCTTGTTGCTCAGGATTTCAAAAATGTTCTGAAAAAATTTGGTAGTAACATCATTTTCTCAAACGGCCTATTAGATCCATGGAGTGGCGGCAGGTGACCTCTTAGTTTACTATGAATCTATAAAATCATGGAGCATTCATTCACCAACGTTTGACTAAAATGTATGTGCTGCAGTGTTCTGGAGGATGTTTCAGAAACTATTGTTGCACTTGTTACAGAAAAAGGTAAGTTTTTCTATCTTTCTGGTCTCATAGTAGCAACATTGAACTAATTTTATGCCACAAGTTTTCACTCTCATCAATGAGATCACATGCTAAACTGATCTTGAATTCTGTCTTCTCATCCACATCATACCCTGCATCACTGCAGTCTAAGATCTGTTTGTTTGAATTCTGTGAAATTGATTTACAGAAACCGAATTCAAGTTTGAAAAATTCCACTTGTCAATTATGAAATGAGCAATAAAAAAAAAGAAGATATTTTCTTAAATCTATGTTAGAAAGTGCAATATTCGTAGAAATAACACTATAAACCTTCATTTACAATTTAGAGTTTCTAGGATTAAATATCAGGTGATTCATGCCAAAGCTAGTGATATAGAGTAAAAAGCTTTCATTGCTTCGTCATGTCCATTACCGGTAGTCCATGCCTTACCGGTTAAATAGCTCTTCTGCTGGTGGCCATTGCATTCATTCTCCACTTGTCAGCAAGCCTGTTAATTTATATTTTCTTCCTTGTACCGATATGTACATGCCATATATGGGCTTGTCTTTGACCACTAGTGTTAATTCGGGTATTTGTATTCAGCGATGAATATTCAATATCTTGAAGTAATTGAGTTTATTAAAACTAATAGGTGTTATATAACCAAGGATATCAGGTTATGTGCTCCACCCAAGAACCTAAAGATTATACTTTTGTATATTAAAACTTTACACAGACCTCCAAAACTTAGGGTCAGTGCTCCTTTAATCTTACCAGGGTTATACCTGCCATATTACTCCATTCATTCAAATCCCAGCAAAGTCAGCTTCTATTTCCCTCATGCATGAAAGAGCATAATTTTGATTATGTTGCTGTGGTTTAGCAATTACAACAAGCCAGTGTAAATGCTTCAATCGACTGATGAACCGTTTTGTCGGTGTCTCAGGTGCTCATCACTTAGATTTACGCGCAGCAACCGATGAGGATCCCGATTGGTTAGTGGACCAACGGGAATCTGAAGTGAAGCTGATCAAGAAGTGGTTGCAGGAGTACTACGATAACAAAAGGGCAACATTCACGGCGTAACGGTTAAGGTCTCTGGTTTTGCTCATCTCGCAGTCTCCAATTCTAAAGCTCTCGTTGCTCCTACTGTTTATCAGACAAATGCCACCGTCTACCGGTTGAAACATGAATTAACTCCGATGAAAAGTACTAGTTAGAGAATTTAGTACAATAGTAGAGTTGCGCTTTGATTTTGCGTTTTTATGTCCTTTACTAATGCGTTTAGTCAGGACTACTGCATTAGCCATGAAGTTACAAACATATGATTAAGGAGTATCAAACTACCAATGTATGTAAGGATTGTGTTTATAGGCGATTCATGAAAATTTGTAAGTGACTTATAGTTTCAGTGTCATGCTTTCGTTCATGATGATGGTTTTTCTATCAAACAAAAACCAATCTCCACTCTGTTTGTTTTTTGGTTGAATTTTCTTACCCCTTCACAAAAGCGAAATTGACAAGGGGTGGTCTCAGTCTCACCACGTGTATGGCTTAGCCATGGTTAAAAAAAGAAAAAAGAAAAAAAAAGGAGTGCTCAGGAAAACCCAAAAAAAGAAGAAGAAAAGTTTTAGGTCAATCAGAATAAATCTTCTTAAGGTATAACCTAATTTTCACTTTAATCCCAACCTTTGAATTGTGTGGTTTTACTCTCTATGAGACAAAATTGTCCCTCAACAAACTTGCTTTTGATTTTTCGTGTTTACTCTTTTTTCTTCCTTCTGTTTCTCTTATCTTCTTCCTATTTTCTTCACTCCATAGCCTTTTACTTCTTTGATGAGTAATGAATAAAAAAAATAATCATAGAGTATTAAATTTTTTATAAAAAAAAAAAACAAAGAAGAGGCCCCATTTGGATTGAAGGGAAAAAAAACAAAGGAATTGTACTTGTTCCACTGTTTGGGATATGGATGTAGACTCTACATAATAGATTAAAAGGGCGCTCAATCCTTGTCTTCTGTCCAATGGTCAGGGAATGGCTAATGGAATCTCTCTGGCAATTTGGGGGTGGGGAAAGGGATTAAAAGGTTTTAAAAAAAGGTTTTAAAAAAAGGTTTTAATCGTGCTTGGACAGTAAATTATTTGAGATAATTTTATGAAAAAAAATACTGTTGTACTTTTTTGATATGGTGTATGTGAGATAAAAAAGTGATTGGAAAATGTGTTGATGATGCAAGCAAGTTAGTTTGTGTAAGTAAGGTGTAATAATTTACAATCCAAACATTTCTGCATTTTGTAAGCCTTAATTCTTTAAGTTGTGATTTGAAAATTGAAATTCATCAATTTTACAGCACATTATATAAGTTTTATTATTATTATTTTAATAATGCCTTTCAAAATGATAGTTTGGTGGGTGAAGTATCAAAAATGGTCAGTGAATAAAACGAGAGTCAGGCTATAGCTTAAGGAGATTATTTGTAATTAACGCAAAAGCTTTGATAGGTACTTAGGAGTAGCGCACAATTTATTCTGCTAGTCATAGTTAGTCCTCGACAGCTGCTGACCTTCCGTAGGACTTTCCTTTTCTTTCTTCAGCTTCCACCGTAAGACTCGAGCAATTAATTTAAGCCGGAGAGGTTTGCATATTAACACCCATTTTAAAGTTTTGAATTTCAGGGTCCAGACTCCAGATGTGTGATTTTCGGTAATGAAAACTTAAAAGAACACTTATAATAATGAGAAGAAACCCTCACTAAACCTCATCATTTCCTCTAATTACTTGCTGGGTTATTCTCTATTTTAGCAGTTGTACTACCTTTACCTGGAAACGAAGCCCTCTTTCTTCCTTTGCTGCCGATTCAAATCAAATCATATTTTAATTCCATTCCAGTTTCCAACTCAGAGCAACCGAGGCCCCAGTTGTCCACCACCACTCGCCGCTAAGAAAAAGGCATAAAACAAAGGGGGGAAAAAAGCAAGTAGAGGGCAGTTTTCGTGGGTCTTCACCACCCAGTTCTTGCTCGAGAACCCAACTTTGATCTGCATTTAAGTTGTTGAAGACTTCAGCAGAAATAAATTTAGGGAAAAAAACAAGCTAGGGGTTTTATCTTTTCTTATCCATTCCTTTTTTCTTTTTTTTTTTTTAAAAAAATTTATTATTGTTCAGAGAGGATGGCGAGTCCTCTGTCAGAGAGATTAGCACTGACACCAAAGACTCAGGTGACTACTCTGATGACGCCATTTACTGTGCCGGATTCTGGTGGTAGAGTTTTCAGGACGCCGTTGACTGATGAAGCCATATGGAAGCGACTTAAAGAGGCTGGTTTCGATGAAGAGTCTATCAAACGGAGGGACAAGGCTGCTCTTATCGCCAATATTGCCCGCCTTGAAGCTGAGGTTTTTTCCCCCTTTTTAAATCAGTTTACTTATTTTTGCATTTTTTCCCCTTCTTATACCCTTTCTGCACTTTCCATAATCAAGAATTTCTGACTTTGTAGTTATTGTTAGGGAATGCTGTGATTTTACTTGCCGATTCTTCTCTGGTTGTTGATAACTTAGAAGGAAGTTGATTGATTTTAATTAAATATGCTGATTCTCCAATTGGGGATTCTTGAAATTTACTGTTTTCTATTAATGGATAATCAAATTTGTACTCTTTGGTTGTTTTACACAGAATTATGTGAAGACAGGGAAATGCTGTAGGACATGAAGTTAAATGGTTGTTATTACTTTTTGTAACTAAGTCTTCCTGAACATTTATGACCAAAATCAAATTTCTTTTTTCTTTTCTCCTGGTATTCCCTCCCAAAGGCGGAGAAAAGTGGGGGATCTATGGGGGAAAAAGCAAGGATTTTGTCTAGGGTCTTGAAGTACTGTTACTCATCAATTTGACAGAATCTGTGGTTTGATTTTCAGAAATACGATATTGAACATCATATGGGTCTTATCCTCTTGGAAAGAAAAGAGTGGGTTTCAAAGTATGATCAATTGAAAGCTGCTGCTGATGCTGCTGAGTTGAACTATAAGCGTGAACAGGCTGCACGTGCATCTGATTTGGCTGAAGCAAAGAAGCGAGAAGATGCTCTTAAGAAAGCTCTTGGTGTTGAGAAAGAATGTGTTGCAAATGTATGAATGTTCAAAGTTCCTTCTTTTTCCATGTGTCACTGTATTTTGCTTGTTTGTTCTTGACTTTCTGTTGTTGTAGATTGAGAAAGCACTGCATGAGATGAGAGCAGAGTCTGCTGAGGCAAAAGTTGCAGCTGAGAGTAAATTGGCTGAAGCACGAAGTGTGACAGAGGATGCTCAGAAGAAATTAACTGAGGTTCAGGCAAAACTCTGTGCAGCAGAATCATTGGAAGCAGAAGCTAGTCGATATCACCGAGCTGCTGAAAGAAAGCTACGTGAAGTTGAAGAACGTGAAGATGACCTTAGAAGGCGGATCTTGTCATTCAAATCTGAGTAAGTCTTCTGAATCATATTGGTCTCTTGTATCTAAAAGGAAAGACATTGCTTTTATTCTTTCTTTGTTCCCCTTTTTTTTGCGGTTGGTGGGGATATTTTCCAGGTCCTTATTTATGTCTGTTCTGTCATGCTAATGTATTACTAGATGCTCCGTGCCTGGCATTTTACTGTGAAATAATCTGAGCAGTTGAGTTAATTGTAGCAATTCTTTTCATGCATGTGTGCCATGTATTTCATTATCTCTAGTCTCTGTTCTGGTCTTAGTTTAATTATTGGTCGGAAGTCAGCATATATTGAAGTACCCTATTGTGAAATATTGTTAAGCTAACTGTAATTCTAACTTACATTTCAGCTTCTGGAATTTGAATGTATTGAGGGTGATTAAATCATGAGTTCGTCTTTTTCTTACATTCTAGGTGTGACAACAAAGAGAATGAAATCCACTCTGAGAGGCAATCTTTACGTGAAAGGCAAAAAGTTTTGCAGCAGTCTCAAGACAGATTGCTTGATGGGCAATCTTTACTTAACCAAAGGGAGGAGTACGTTTTTAACAGATCTCAAGAATTAACCAGGCTTGAGAAGCAATTGGAAGCTTCAAAGTTGGATGTAGAGAACGAGCGCAAAGTTCTTTTTGAGAAAAAACAAGATTTGGATCTTTTACAAACGTCCTTGTCAGCAAGAGAGGAGGTTTGTTGTCAAAGTTTCCTGATTAATTCCGTGCTTCTAAATGGTTTTGTCAATATTCTTTTTTTCCAATTTTATGTCCCTACAGGCTGTTATCAGCAAGGAGTGTGAACTTACAAAGAAAGAGGAAGAGCTGCTTATTCTACAAGGGAAATTAGCTAACAAAGAGTTTGTAAGTTATTATAAGAACAGAAACTTAGCAAGATGTTTGTTCATTGGGTAAAATTCCGCTTAAACTTGCTTCTGGATGCATTATGTAGGATGGGGTTCAACAAGCAGTAGATGATCGTGAAGCTGCATGGAATGTACAAAAGTCTGCTTTTGAGGCAGAGATGGAAATGACACGCAAATTGGTGGAAGAAGAAATTGAATCCAAGAGGCGGACTTGGGAGTTGAGGGAAATCGATATGACGCAAAAGGAGGAGCTTGTGAAGGATAAAGAGCATGATTTAGAGATTCAAGCAAAAGCAATTGTGGAAAAGGAGAAAGATTTGGAAGAAAGGCTTCATTCACTTGAAGAAAAAGAAAAAAACCTTGTTGCTGCTGAGGGAGAGGTGGAGTTGACTAAGTCCCTGCTGGAGAAAGATAAAGAAGAGATCAACCAAATAAAGCTTGACCTCCAAAAGTCTTTGGATTCTTTGGAGGAGAAAAAGAAACAAATATGTTATGCTGAAGAGAAAATGGAGGCAATGACAAGTGAAACAAATGATTTACTGGTTCTAGAAAAAAGATTGAAGGACGAGATTGACATGATCACAGCACAGAAGCTGGAGCTTGAGGCTGAAGCAGATCAGCTGAAAGCAGAGAAAGCAAAGTTTGAGACTGAATGGGAATTAATTGATGAGAAAAGAGGTGAGCTCAGAAAAGAAGAAGAACGTGTTGCTGAAGAGAGGTTAGCCATTTACAAGTTTCTTAAGGATGAGCGCAACAACCTCAAATTGGAGAAGGATGCAATACGTGATCAGTATAAACGTGATCTTGAGTCTCTTTCTTGTGATCGTCAAACCTTCATGAGCGAGTTAGAGTGTGAAAGGTCTGAGTGGTTCAACAAAATTCAAAAAGAACGTACAGAGATTTTGCGAGACATTGAAGTGCAGAAAAATGAACTTGTGAACCGTGTTGAAAAGAGGCGTGAAGAGATAGAAAGTTATCTCAAGGAAAGAATGGAAGTTTTTGATGAAGAAAAGAAGAAAGAACTTCAGGAGATTGCTTCTCTTAGAGAAACTGTGCAGAAGGAAATGGAATTTGTTAACTCAGAAATGAAAAGACTGGATACTGAAAAAAAGGAGATCCAATTGGACCGTGAAAAACGAGATGAGGAATGGGCTGAGCTAAATCGTTCTATAGAAGAACTTAAGTTGCAGAGAGAGAAATTGGAAAAACAGAGAGAACTACTGCATGCAGATAGGGGAGAGATTCTTGCTCAGATTGAGGAATTGAAGAAATTGGAGGACTTAAAAGTCATTCCAGATCGTATCACTCCACGAAAGGTGCCGGCAAAGAATAAAATAGATTCAAATGGTACTGCACACAATTCAGGTCGATCAGATACTGGACCGTCTGCTCTCTCTGCTCCTTTGTCTTGGCTTAAGCGCTGTGCTGATACACTGCTTGAGCAAACTCCAAGTAGCAAAAAGAGAAGGCAAGAGAAAGATGTTGCTTTCGACAGTTTTTCTCCAAGGTACTTACCAACCCCCAAAAAGTAGTTTGATTATGCCTGTGTGTTGACATTATTTGTTTCTGTTGCATTTTGACTGGGTGGTTTACATATAGTGCATTATCAAAAGAAGCAAATGCTGCAGAGGCTGTGAATGCTGCAAAACCAATTAACCAAACTCCTGTTGGTGCTGAGGAGACCACTCTATATATAGATAAAATCATAACGATTCGGGAAGTAACCTCAGTAGATGTTGGAAGAGCTAGTGGGGATAGTCAGGTAATAGAACACCTTGTCTTGTCATCATTGTTTGTGGTTCTTTAGGTGAATTCTTGTTGATCTTTAAAAAAATTTTGAAATTATAGACTGCCACATATAGCTGGTAGCTATAATCATGATTGCGTTCCTGATTTAAATTGGTGTTGGCAATTCCACAATTTTTTGTTTTGGTCTCACTTCTGTAGTTACAAGTTGATTCATCCCGTCAATATATGGGTAGTAGATGGCTTTTATATCTTTTTGTTGAACATACTCGTGGCATGAATATTCTATTTTTTTTACCATTTCAAAACAATGATTGTCCAATCTTGTGGCCTTTGTTACTTAAGCGGAGCTCAACAATTTTAAATAGTCTTGATGAATTACTTTTACTAGATGCAAATGTAGTTGGTTTTGCTCATGTTAGATGTCTTATTATGTTGCAGTACAGGTAACTACTGCTGCTAACTGGAGAACTGTGAAATCTATTGTTCATCTTAAGCTTAATGCTTGACCACGGATTCCGAGCTCATTTGATGCCACTTGAATTGCATTGCAATTTGTATAAATATGACTTTCAGCTATTAGCTTTGAGCTTCTAAAGATGGGAAATATTTTAGTTGGACATTTATTGAATGAGTGCGCAGAATAGATTGTGATTGGTCTTCATATCTCGCTATTTATATGCCTTACCATCATGTAGTGTGGATATTTTTTAATTTTTCTTGTTGCATTCTTGATTTTCCCCCCTTTTTAGCTTTATAAGAATCAACTTGGTAGATATATCTAGTTCAACTTCCAACCTCAACTGTTTTTGGAATTACGTGTGATAATGTACTATACCTACTAACTCTCAGTTGCTGTGAACCTGGTATGTTTGTTGTTTCTTCTAGAATCAGATAGACTAACTTGTCAGTGTTCAATGCTCGTTTTTTTTTTATCATTCTTTTTCTTGTTCAACTCATTGGCAATCTTGAATGTTTGTATCTGCAGGAGTTTGTGCCCCAAGAAAGTGACGATATACTTGATAACAATAATGGGCTAAAGAGCAATGACAATATAAACCTTGAGACCGAAGCTAGAGTGGCGAGGTAGAAAAACAAGCAAATTCTTCTTGCTGCATTTATATAGCTTTGGTTCTTGGAGATAGCTATCCATGGAAGTATGTCTCCCCTCTTTTTCCACAACCTTCTCCCTTTTTCCTATGCAGACATTATTCTTGACAGCGTAGATTTTACTTTCAGGTCTGCACCAAAATGGTCAGGATAAGCGACTAGATACTGGGGGCTCTTTTAACGTGGCCTGCTATTAGTCTTCTAAGCTGACTAATCTTGTAAATGCTACTTTATGTGAGCTTTTAATCATGCGTGCTTTTGTTAGGTAGGTGATGTTAATAGGTGTTTGATAGCATTCC